>NC_133143.1:4679621-4912121 GCF_048418815.1 Hemitrygon akajei
AGGTTGTTATCAGCCAAAATTGCTTGTATGGGGATGGGAAGTACCAGCTCCTCAATGTTTTTCCATTGAGTGTCATATGATGCGTTGCACCAACATATCACAGCTCTCAACTGTGCTGCAAAATAATAATCTCTAAGAGAAGGTAGGCCCCATCCCCCCATTTCCTTTGCTAATTGCAAAGTTTTGAGATGAACTCTAGGTCTTTTACCCTGGCAAATATACCTTGGTAACATCTTTTTCCATTCATTGAATTAATTTTGGTTAATCTATTGGTAGGGTCTGAAAGAGATAGAATAGTCTGGGCAATTTATTCATTTTAATGGACTCAATCCTTGAACTGGCCCAAAAAAAAGGAATTAGGTTCCATCTTGTTATATCTTCCTTAATTTTTCTATATATAGTCGGATAATTGCATTCTGATCATTTTGCCAAATCTTTTGGCATAATGATGCCCAAATATTTGAAAGACTCTGTTTACCATGCCCAGGGTTATCGACTTTCAATTTCTCTTGGTGGGCTATAGTAATATGAAAGTAATTGGGTTTTATCTATGTTGATCTTGTATCCTGATGATTGACCATATTGTTCACAGGATTGCATCAATTTAGTTAAAGACTATGTTGGTTGCCCTAGATAGATCAAAATGTCATCCGTGTAACAGGCTAATTTATGCTCTGTCCCTTTAATAGTAATTCCCCTAATATCTTCCTTTTGTCTGATGTATTGAGCTAATGGTTCCAGATATAATGCGAAGAGTAGCGGTGACCAAGCACAACCCTGTCTCATGCCCCTTTCTAGGGTAAAACTGTTTGATAAATATCCATTGATTTTAATCCTAGCAGTAGGATTGTCATATAGTGCCTGTATAGTTTCAATACTTGTGTCATGTAGACCAAATCTATGTAAAACTCTGTAAAGAAAATTCCAATTAACCGAATCAAATGCCTTTTCAATGTCCACACTAATCACTATTGCTTCAATTTTATTTTTTTAATATGATCCATAATGTGAAGTGTCCTTCGTATATTGTCTTGTGTTTGGCATTGTTGTATAAAATCTGTCTGATCATTATGTGTCAGTATGGGTAGAAACTCTTCTAATAGTTTGGCCATGATGGAGGTAAATAATCTATAATCTACATTAAGAACAGATATTGGTCTAAATGACCCACATTCCAATTTATCCTTGCCTTCTTTCGGTATAGCTGAGATTATTGCTTCCTTCCAACTGGGTGGCATTTGTGCCTTTTTTAGAGCCCAGTTCAGTTCAGTGTGGGGAGTAAAACAGGAATTAACTCACTTTTAAATTCTTTGTACCACTCTGCCATATACCCACCTGATCCTGGTGACTTGCTTAATTTAAGCCTACTAATTGCAGCTTTTAATTCAACTTCAGTTATGTCAGCAGTCATCGTTCTATTTTGTTCTTCCCTTAAAGTGGGTAACTCTAGAGAATTCAGGAAGGTGTCAATTTGGGTTATGCTTCACCCCTGGAACTTTGGAATATAGAGTTCCGTAAAACACTTCAAAAGCTTCCTGAATTTCACATAGCTTATTTTTTTTTAACACTTTTGTTCTTGGATCCCTAATGCTATTTTCTGCTCCTTTTTTTCAGTTTCCACGCCAGTATTTTCATAGATTTAGATCCACTTTCATAGTGTCTCTGTTTCAGAATATTAAGTTTTTCTTGATTTCTCATATAGCCAAACTATTAATTTCATTCCTAATTTTTAAAATTTCCTCTAATGTAGTCTGTGCCAAACTCGATTTGTGTTTTTTCTAGCTCCTTCAGCTTATTTTGTAATTCCTCTAATGTTTTATTCCTTTTTTTTCCTATATGAAGATATTACTATAATTTTCCCTTCCTGACAGCCTTAAAAGAATCCCATGGAGTGGGAGGTGAAACCTCTCCATTATCATTGAATTCTAAGTAAAGACCAATTTCTTTTTTAATTTCTTCCTTAAAATACGGATAATTGAGTAGACTTGAATTTAGTTTCCAAATAGTATTCTTTGGTTGTAGGTCAAAATCAACAGATAAATATATAGGTGCATGGTCACTTACATCTATTGTCCCAATTCCACAGGTGTTTATTTTGTCTTTGTCTTTTCCAAATGTTATGAAATAGTCTATTCTTGTATATACAGAATGGGGGACAGAATAATGAGTGTAATCCCTTCTGTCAGGAAAAAGGTCCCTTCATATATCAATTAAACCAACATCCTCAAAAAGTGTATTAACTTTCTTATGCAAGGATTTTGTTTCATAGGTTTTTCTATTGGAAGAGTCTAAGTTTGGTTGTAATTGTAAATTTAAGTTTCCCCCACATATCAAGAGACCTCCTGTTTCAGTTACTATAATGTTAGTAATTTTCTGGAAGAAACTAATATCACTTCCTGGGGGTGCATATATATTCAATAGGGTAACTGAATTTCCATCTATATTCCCCCTTACCAGAATATATCTGCTCTCCTTATCTCCCATTTCGAATACTTTTTCAAAATTTAGCTTGCTTGAAATGAGAATAGCAACTCCTCTCCTATGTCCTGATTTATATGAGGGAAAAAAACAAATTAGTGAAGCCCATTCTCTTTAGTTTTCCATGCTCATTATCACTTAAGTGAGTTTTCTGTAAATATACTACATGGGCTTGTTCTTACTTCATTTTTGATAGAATTTTACTGCGTTTGATTGGATTTAACAGCCTGTTGACATTAAAAGAAATAAATTTTACTTTGTCCTTAGCCATGTGTATTTATCTGTCAATATATCATTGAAATTAGCAGAATAGACCTTAATCGATCTACTCCCTGAACAAATAAGAACCAAGTAACGCGAATGAAAAAGGTTACAAATGTGTGATTCCAAGGCTGAGGTCTCTGGTAGATGATCCTGGGTTGAGCTAGAAAACGTCTAGCTGTGGGGGATAACCCCTCCTACTTGTGAGTTGAGGGCCCTCACTGCAGGACCCATAAAAGTAAGTGAAAAAATCTATGTCCATTACACAGAAAAGATTTCCCTGTGTATTCTTCCCATGTATATATTCTCATTTAGGTGGGGAAAAGGAGTGGATGAATGAATAAAAAATAAAATAATCGAGTAATATAAAATCCACATTGTCGTATGTACTTCTTGAGATAAGTATAGCACCGTCTATTTTTGCTTCTGTTTAGCTTATCTACACTTCTGAAATTAGTCAGACTTTATGGCTGTTCTGGAGGGGGTGAGGGCTGTCTTCTGAAAACTCACAGTTTCTTCAAGATATTCTTCTCTCACCCTCCTCCCGTCCCCTGCTTTGTCGATTCTCTCACTATTCCCCAAGCGGAGCGGGATAACTGGTCAGCCAGGCTCTCCCTCGGTTTGATCAGGCTGACCTTCACGTATGCAGTCATCTCTTCCACTGTCTAATACAGCCGTGTCCCATCTTCATAAAACACTCACAGTTTAGCAGGGTATGGAGTTTGGAACCTAATCTTTCTTTGCTCTAATACTTGCTTCGCTCCAGAATATTCCTTACATATTTTGATCAAGGTTACCCCCCCGCCCCCCCGGGTCCTGCAGAAATATTAATTTCCCGTTCAAAGATAGCTTCTTCTTTCCCCAGGCCGTGCACAGAATCTCTGCTTTGGTTTTGTACAAAAGGAATCTGTTTACTATTGAACGTGGCTTATCTTCCCTGTCTCCAGAAGGCCTCGGTACGAGCAAGCAGCCTGCTCTCTCAGTGTCAAGTTCCGTAGTTGAAGGAATCTCCAGCGTGTCCCATAGTAACTTTTCTACAAACTCCAGCATAGACAACTTCTCTGCTCCTTCGGGAACATTATATATCCTGATATTCTTCTGTTGTGACCTTCCTTCTTGGTCGAGTAGTTTATTTTCTTTTTGATTTAACACTTTTATCATCTTCCTTAGCATCAGTTCCATGTTTTGAGTGCGATCTTCCACCTTTTCAATTCGTGTCTCTGCCACCGCTATTTTTTGATTGAGGTTGGTGAGCTCTGGCTTGATATCATTTAGTTGTTGTTTTATATCTTCATGGAATTCCCATATCTCTTCCAGGATTTTTACCAAATTTGCCGCTTTGCCTGAACGAGGCCTAGCGTCAGACTCGCTAGCGCACGCTCATGTAGGAGAGCCACTCATTGCACTTCCCTCATCCACAGGCTCCGCATTCCTTTTCCCCATTCTTGCCCCCCTCACCAGTTCAGATATTTGAGAGATCTTGTATTTGGCAGATAAATGGGGCAAAATAAGCATTTTTCTGGAGGAGCTATTATCTTAGGCTGTCATTCCGGACCGAGAGGGGTGTTTGGGGGGGGGGGGGTGGGTGAAGGGAGTGTAAGAAAGGAGGGGAAGGGGGGGTGTAAGCGGGATGGGAGAGGGGGTGTAAGGGTGGAGGGGGGAGGGGGTGTGAGGGGGAATGGGATGTAAGGGAGAGGGGGTGTGTGAGGGGGAAAGGGGTTGTGAGGGGAGAGGGGTGTATGGGGAGTGGAATGTAAGGGCGAGGTGGAAGGGGGAGAGGGGTGTGAAGGAGTAGGCGAGGGGTGCAAGGGGGAGAGGGAGAGGAGGTATAAAGGGTGAGAGTGAGGGGGAGAGGAGTGTCAGGGCTGATGGAGGGGAGAGGGGGAGAAGGGGATTGAGAGGGGGAGGGGGTGTAAGGTGGGAGGGGAAAGGGGGTGTAAGGGGAGGGCAGTTTAAGGGGGAGGGGGTGTAAGGGGAGGGGAGGTGGTAGGGGTGTAAGGGGAGGGGGGTAGGGGTGAAAGGGGAGGTGGAGGGGGTGTGAGGGGTAGGGGACAGGGGGTGTAAGGGGAGAGTGTGGTGTAAAGGGGAGAGGGGGTGTATAGAGGAGGGGGAGGGGCTGTCAATGGGGGTGTAAGGGGGAGGGGGATGAGGCACAAGGAGTGAGGGAGAGAGGGAGTGGGGAAGGGGAGAAGGGGAGAGAGAGCAGAGGGAGAGAGGGACGGGGAGGGGCAAAGAGGGAGGAGGGGATTGCAAGGAGGGAGGGGGAGGGATTGTAAGTGGGAGGGGGAGACTGGTGGTGTAAGGGGTGGGGAGAGGGGGTGTCAGGGGGGAGTGTACGGCGGGAGGGGAGAGAGGGTGTAAGGGGAGGGAGAGGGGGTAAAGGGGAGGGGAAGAGGGGGTGTAAGGGGAGAGGGAGAGTGTGTAATGGGAGGGGAGTGGAGGGGGCTGTAAGGGGGAGGGGGAGGGAGAGGGGAGTGGGGAGAGGGTGTTTTAAGGGGGATGGGGAGAGAGGGTGTAAGGAGGAAGAGGAGGCAGATGTGCGAGTGGAGAGTGGAGTGTAAGGGGGAGTGGGGTGCAAGGAGGGGATTGGGGTGTAAGGGTGGTGTAAGGGGGAGGGTGGGGGAGAGGGTGTGTGAAGGGGTGGGTGGGGGATTGGGGGAGTGGGGGTTCTAAGGGAGAGAGAGATAGGGGATGTAAGGGATGAGGGGGAGGGGTGTGTAGGGGAGTAGAGAGGAAGGTGTTGGGTGGAGATTGGAGTGTTTAGGGATGTGGGGCAGTATAGCGGGATTAGGAAGGAAGAGGGGTTGGTGAGGAGAGGGGAGGAGGGTGGAGAGGGAGATGGAGTTGGGGAGGGGGATGGGGTGAAGGAGGGTGGAGAGGGAGAGGGGGAGGGGAAGAGTGGAGAGGGGGTTGGGGAGAATGATGGAGAGGGGAGGAGGGTGGAGAGGGGATGGGGAGGAGGGTGGAGAGGGGAGGGAGAGGGAGAGGGGATGGAGGTGGTGAGGAGGATGGTGTGGAGGAGGGTGGAGAGGGGGATGGGGTGGAGGAGGGAGAGGGGGATGGAAGGGTGGAGTAGGGGAGGGGAGGAAGGTGGAGGGGGGGATGGGGTTGAGGAGGGTGGAGAGGGAGATGGAGTTGGGGAGGGGAGAAGGGGATGGGGTGAAGGAGGGTGGAGAGGGGGAGGGCAAGAGTGGAGAGGGGGTTGGGGAAGAGGGTTGAGAGGGGGATGGGGTGGAGAGGGGATGGGGAGGAGGGTGGAGAGGGGAGGGAGAGGAAGAGGGAGAGGGGATGGGGGTGGAGAGGGAGATGGGGAGGAGGGTGGAGAGGGGAGGCAGCTGACGTAGGGGAGGGAAAGTAAGGTGGTAAAGGGGGAATCTGGATCGATCGTAACACGGTCGCTGTGGCTGGGGTTCGGGTGATTGTCGGGCCCGACCAGCCGCCCCAGGAGTGTTGTCCAGCGGCCGATGGGGAGGCATCCACCCACACCCCCTCCACGGGCCGGCTGGCGGGTGCGCAGGCGGGAGGAGAGGGGTCGGTGGGCGGTGCTGGATGTCCCTGCTAATGTGTAAGTTGTGGGTCGGGCCGGCCTCCGGGGGACGGCGCTGCTGAGGAGTGGGAGCAGGCCGCGGCGTTCGGGAATCGTCTCGGGAAGCGGAGCCCGGAGGCGGTGGGCGGTGCCGCGGGGGCATGAAAAGTACGGCGGGATGGGCGCAAATAGTGGCAAGGAGTGTGGCAGCGACGGTGAGTGGTGGGGGAAATCCCAGGCTGGGCCCAGGGCCAGGTGGGCAGCGAGGCGAGCTGACGGCCGAAGGTGCCGGGGTTGGGGGCGATATGTGGGCCTCCGGCATGTACCGAGTATCTGGGTCGGTCGCCAGCCAGGCCGGGTCTGTCGGTGTGGAAATGTCTGACATCGGGTCGGTGTTGAGTGCGCCCCTAGGGCTAATGTTTGTGGTCGTGGATATATATATATATATCCCTTATTGTTCAGGTTTGTGTCAAAGACTTGTATTCCCAGAGGATAAAGGCCGTGGAAATCAACTTTCTTCAGCAGCATAGTACGGTAAACACATGATAGACATAATCTAACATGAATTTAAATTGTACATAACTGACACTGTGAACAAGAAACATAACAACCTCAAAGCAGAATCCAGAGAGATTGAGTCTGATATAGAATGAGTTTTTCTTCCCTAAAATCTGACCAAGAATGTTATAGCAGTGGGGGGTAAAAGCTGTTGTTGAACCTTGAGGTGTGGCTTTTCTGGTTCCACTACCTCCTACCTGATGGCTTGTTGGAAGTCTGTGTTGTCAGATGCAATTGCTTGACATTTAAAACAGAAAAGATATTCTTCAGCATCATTAGGCACAACACAGAAACAGGCTCTTTGGCCCACTCTACACAGACAAAATTTTAAAAATCTGAGGTGAGAAAAGAAACACACAAAATGCTGGAGAAACTCAGCAGGCCAGGCAGTATCTATGGAAAAGAGTACAGTTGACGTTTCAGGCCTCATTTTCCATAGATGCTGCCTGGCTTACTGAGTTCCTGTGGGGGGGGGGGGGGGAGTTTGTGTGAGTTGCTCAGATTTTCAGCATCTGCAGATTTTCTCTTCTTTGTGAGGGACTTGGGAGTACTTGTACAAGATTCCCTGAAGGTTAACTTGCAAGTTCAGGTAAGAAAGGCATTCATTTTGAGAGAATTAAAATGCAAGAGCAAAGATGTAATGCTGAGGCTTTATAAATCACTGGACAGACTGCATTTGGAGTATTCTGAGCTGTTTTTGGCCCCTTATCTAAGAAAAGATGTGCTGGCTTTGGAAAGGGTGCAGAGGAGATTCATGAGAATGTTCCAGTAATGAAAAGGTTTATGTATTAGTAGTATTTGATGGCTCTGGGCCCATACTTGCTTGAGTTTGGAAGAATGAGGGGTTGGTGGGATCTCACTGAAACATATTGAACATTGAAAGGCTGCGATAGAGTGGATATAGAGAAGATGTTTCCTATAGTGGGAGTGTCTAGGATCAGAGTGCACAGCCTCAGAATTGAGGGGCATTCATTTTAAACAAAGATGAGAAAGCTTTAGCCAGAGTTGGTGAATCTGTAGAATTCAGTGCTACAGATGGCTGTGGAGGCCAAGTCATTGAGTGTATTAAAAGTGGAGGTTGATAGGTTCTTGTTTGGTCAGGGTGTGAAAGGTTACAGGGAGAAGGCAGGAGAATGAGGTTGAGAGGGATAATAAATCAGCCACGATGGTATAGCAGAGCAGACTGATGTGCTAAATGGCCTAAATCTGCTCGTGTCTTATGATGTTACTTACCCTCCGGTTCCCATCTACCGTTAATTCTCCAGAGGATTGTGTAATCAGCTACATTTACAGAACATGGTCCGTAAACCCTCTGTCCTGGTGATTCAAGTATTTATTGACATCTTTGGTAAATAAACCCCTTCCCCCGGCAGAATATTTCATATTTGAACCAGTCTTTGAATGAAAATTTCCTCCTCAGAAGCACTTTAATCCTCTTCAAACCGATACCCAATAATTTTAGAGCCTAAGAATTAGGAGCGGTACAAGGCCATTTAGAAAGCTGTAAACTCAAGTCAGCTCCATTGTGGGCACTAGCCTCCCCAGAATTAAGGGCACACATCACCCAGGACATGCCCTCTTGTCGTTGTACAATCAGAGAAGAGGTACAGGAGCCTGAGGGCGCGCACTCAATGATTCACTTCCCATCTACATTCAGCTTTCTGAATGGACATCGAACTCTTAGACACTACCGCTACATTTCAATCTCTTTTTGCATGAGATGTATTACTCATGCATTGGACCCACAGTCTGTGTGAAAGCACCCACCACAGTCCAAATTTTCCTCAAAGACCATCTTGAACAAACCAGCTCTCTTGGGAGTATTGGACTTCTAAAACGCTTTGGAGATAATAACTGGCCTCCCTGTTATTTTCTCAAAGAAACCCAAAAGGTTTGTCAGATGAGGTTTCCTCTGAAAAGAAACCATACTGACTCTGGCCTATTTTTTCATGTTCCTCCAAGTACCCCAAAAGCTCATCCTTAATAATGGACTCCATCACCTTCCTAACCATTGAAGTCACACTAACTGGCCATTAATTTCCAGTTTTCTGCATCCTCCTTAAAGAGTGTACATTTACAGTTTTCAAGTCCTCTGGAAATATTCTAGAAGTAACACTACTGTTGCCTTCACAATATCTACAGCTACCTCCTTTTGGATCCCTTGTAGTTGTCCATCTGGCTCTTCAGCAAAAAAAACCTAATCACTGCAGCAACTAAGCCTGTCAGGCAGCATCTGTAGAGTAAGAGGGATAATTGATGTTTCAAGTCAAGATCCTGTATCACGACTGAGAGTGTAGAGGGAAAATAGCGAGTATAAAGGGTAAGAGGGAGGAATGAGAAAAGAGCTGTCAAGTGATAGATAGATCCAGGTGAGGAGGGTTTGATGGACTGATGGAGTTAGAAAGGGGAAGGGAACAAAACTGGGTATTGAGAGGAAAAATAAAAGGAGTCTTTGAGAGAAGAACATGGGATGTGGGTTACCTGAATTTGGAGAAGTGAATGCTAATGCTGTTGGGCAGTGCACTAACCAGACACAAGTTGTTGTTCCTGTAATATGTGTTTAGCCTCATAGTGGCAGTGACAGATATGTAGCAATGGTGTAGTATCCAAACAAAACCAAAAACCAAAACAATTGCTGCTGCCAGTGACCCTACAAATTTGTTATACTTGTACAGCTCCTGTAATGATTGCTCCAAAAGTCGATATGCATTCAATCCTTTATTCACAAATATACAATCTTGAAGAGGTGAAACTTGAGTGTACCCAAGTGTAAGCTAAGCATAACTGAGCATTATAGAGCAGTCAGCAAAATATACAACCTCCAGCTACTACAAACTGCGATGAACAAAGCACAAATAAATGACTTATTCCCTTTGCTTTTAACACATTCCAACTCGTGTGACTAGTCACCATAATAAACACACGGCACAGAATACAATGCAGATAGAGAACAGATGAATGGCTCCTACAAATGGAAAGGAAGTTAAAATGGTATTTAACTTCTGATGGCCATTCCAGATTGAGTTCAGGTGTTTGCTAAATGGTTGCCTAATTTATGCTTTGTCTTGCTAATTTAGAAGAAGCAACATTGAGAGCACTGAATATAATAGAATGAAATGAGCATGCAATACAGTACTAGATCTGCTGTAGGGTGTGAGACAGGGCAGGTGCAGAAGTTTGTTTAGGGGAGCACTTTGCATCCAGTGACCACAATGCCATTAGTTTCAAAGTAAATATGCAGGGAGTCTGGTCCACAGGTTGAGATTCAAAATTGGTGTAAGGCCAATTTCGATGGTATCAGAAATGATTTGGCAAGTGTTGATTGGGACAGACTGTTTTCTGGCAAAGTTATACTTGGAAAGTGAGAGGCCTTCAGAAATGAAATTTTGAGAGTGCAAAGCTTATATGTGTCTGTCAGAATAAAAGGTAAAGTAAAGAGTGTAGGGAACTTTGGTTTTCAAGAGACATTGAAGGACTGGTTAAGAGAAAATAGGAGGTGCATAAGCAGGTTTAGCAAGTTAGATATAAATGAGGAAAGAAATGCAAGAGAACTCTTAAGAAAGAAATCAGGAAGGCTAAAAGAAGACATGAAGTTGCTCTAGCAGCCAAGGTGGAGAATACTAAAGAATTCTACCGATATGTTAAGAGCAAAAGGATTGCAAGGGACAAAATTGGTCCTCTGGAAGACCAAAGTATGTCTGGCATCAAAAGAAATGGGGAGATCTGAAATGCATTCTTTGTATCTGTATTTACTCGGGAGACAGACACAGAGTCAGTAGAAGTGAGGCAAAGTGGTATCAACTTCATGGACCCTGTACAGGTTACAGAGGAGGTGTTTATTAACCTGAGGTAAATCTGGATGGATGAATCTACAGGGCCTGACAAGATGTTTCCTTGGAGCCTATGAGTGATAAGTGCAGAAATTGCCGAGGCCCTCGCAGAGATATTTAAATCATCCCTAGTGACAGGAGAGGTACCAGAGGATTGGAGGATAGCCAGTGTTGTTCCACTATTTAGAAAAGTGGAACTATTTTCTAAACATAATCCAGGAGATTTTTGGCCATTGAGTCTGACATCAGTTGTGGGAAAGTTATTTGAAGGTATTCTAAGGAACCAGATATAGAAGTATTTGGATAGACATCAATTGATTAAGAATAATCAGCATGTCTTTTTGCATGGTAGGTCATGTTTAACCTATCTATTGGAAAGTTGATGAAGGCAAGTCAGTGGATATTGTCTACATGGACTTTAGTAAGGCATTTGACGAGGTCCTGCATGGGAGGCTGGTCAAGAAGGTTCAGTCGCTTGCATTTGGGATGATGTAAATTGGATTGGAAGTTAGCTTTGTGGGAGAAGTCAGAGAGGGTTAACTTTCTGATTGGAGGCCTGTGACTAGCGGTATGCCGCAGAGATTGGTCCTAGGTCCTTTGTTGTTTGTCACCTGTGTCAATGACCTAGATGATAATGAGGTTAACTGGATCAGCAAATTTGTGGGTGACACTAAGATTGGGGATGTAGTGGACAGTGAGGAAGGCTATCATGGTTTGCAGAGGAATCTGCATCAGCTGGAAGAATGGACTGAAAAACGGCAGATTAATTTAATCCAGACAAGTGTGAGGTTTTACACTGGTAGGACCAACCAGGGTAGGTCTTATACAGTGAATGGCAGGGCACTGAGGAATGTGGTAGGACAAAGATCTGGGAATACAGGTTCATAATTTGTTGAAATTAGCTTAACAGGTAGATAGGGTCATAAAGAAAGCTTTTGGCACTTTGGCCTTCATAAATTAATGTATTGCGTGTAGAAGGTAGGATGTTACGTTGAAGCTGCATAAGATGTTGGTGAGGTCTAATTTGGAGTATTTTGTGCAGTTTTGGTCACCTACCTATAGAACAGTTAAACAAGGTTGAAAGAGTGCAGAGAAGATTGACAAGGATGCTGCTGGAACTGGAGAACCTGAGTTATAAGGAAAGACTGAATAGGTAAGGACTGTATTCTTTAGAATGTAGATGATTGAGAGGAGATTTGATAGAGAGATACAAAATTATGAGAGGTATAGACAGGGTAAATGCCAGCGGCTTTTTCCACTGAGGTTGGGGAGCTGCAACCAGAGGTCATGGGTTAAGGGTGAAAGGTGAGAAGTTTAGAGGAACATGAGGGGAAGCTTGAGGAAATCTGCAGATGCTGGAATTTCAAACAACAACACACACAAAATGCTGGTGGAACGCAGCAGGCCAGGCAGCATCTATAGGGAGAAGCGCTGTCGATGTTTCGGGCCGAGACC
Source organism: Hemitrygon akajei (assembly GCF_048418815.1). Lineage (NCBI taxonomy): Eukaryota > Metazoa > Chordata > Chondrichthyes > Myliobatiformes > Dasyatidae > Hemitrygon > Hemitrygon akajei. The sequence continues at coordinate 4,691,730 of NC_133143.1, forward strand.
CTTCATCAGGACTAACTGAAAGGAAAGATAGTAAGAGATTTGAAAGTAGTGGGGGGAGGGGGAAATGCGAAATGATAGGAGAAGACCGGAGGGGGTGGGATGAAGCTAAGAGCTGGAAAGGTGATTGGCGAAAGTAATACAGAGCTGGAGAAGGGAAAGGATCGTGGGACGGGAGGCCTCGGGGGAAAGAAAGGAGTGGGGGGGGGAGCACCAGAGGGAGATGGAGAACAGGCAAACAACTAAATATGTCAGGGATGGGGTAAGAAGGGGAGGAGGGGCATTAACAGAAGTTAGAGAAGTCAATGTTCATGCCATCAGGTTGGAGGCTACCCAGCCGGTATATAAGGTGGTGTTCCTCCAACCTGAGTTTGGATTCATTTTGACAATAGAGGAGGCCATGGATAGACATATCAGAATGGGAATGGGTCGTGGAATTAAAATGTGTGGCCACTGGGAGATCCTGCTTTCTCTGGCGAACAGAGCGTAGGTGTTCAGCGAAACGGTCTCCCAGTCTGCTTCGGGTCTCACCAATATATAAAAGGCCACACCGGGAGCACCGGACGCAGTATATCACACCAGCCGACTCACAGGTGAAGTGTCGCCTCACCTGGAAGGACTGTCTGGGGCCCTGAATGGTGGTGAGGGAGGAAGTGTAAGGGCAGGTGTAGCACTTGTTCCGTTTACAAGGATAAGTGCCAGGAGGGAGATCGGTGGGTAGGGATGGGGGGGATGAGTGGACAAGGGAGTCGCACAGGGAGCAATCCCTGTGGAAAGCAGAAAGGGAGGGGGTTTGGAAAGATGCGCTTGGTAGTGGGATCCTGTTGGAGGTGGCAGAATTACGGAGAATTATATGTTGGACCTGGAGGCTGGTGGGGTGGTAGGTAAGGACAAGGGGAACCCTATCCCGAGTGGGGTGGCGGGTGGATGGGGTGAGGGCAGATGTGCGGGAAATGGGAGAGATGCGTTTGAGAGCAGAGTTGATGGTGGACGAAGGGAAGCCCCTTTGTTTAAAAAAGGAAGACATCTCCTTCGTCCTGGAATGAAAGCTTCATCCTGAGAGCAGATGCGGCGGAGATGGAGGAATTGTGAGAAGGGGATAGCCTTTTTGCAAGAGACAGGGTGGGAAGAGGAATAGTCCAGGTAGCTGTGAGAGTCTGTAGGCTTATAGTAGATATCAGTAGATAGGCCGTCTCCAGAGATGGAGACAGAAAGATCAAGAAAGGGGAGGGAGGTGTCGGAAATGGACCAGGTAAATTTGAGGGCAGGGTGAAAGTTGGAGGCAAAGTTAATGAAGTCGACGAGCTCAGCATGTGTGCAAGAGGCAGCGCCAATGCAGTCGTCGATGTAGCGAAGGAAAAGAGGGGGATGGATACCGGTATAGCCTTGGAACATGGACTGTTCCACAAAGCCAACAAAAAGGCAGGCATAACTGGGACCCATACGGGTGCCCATGGTTACACCCTTGGTTTGGAGGAAGTGGGAGGAGCCAAAGGAGAAATTATTGAGAGTAAGAACTAATTCCGCTAGATGGAGGAGAGTGGTGGTTGAGGGGAATTGGTTAGGTCTAGAGTCCAAAAAAAAGCGAAGAGCTTCGAGACCATCTCGGTGGGGGATGGAGGTATATCGGGACTGGACGTCCATGGTGAAAATAAGACAGTGGGGGCCAGGGTACTTAAAATCATTGAAAAAATTCAAAGTATGAGAAGTGTCACGAACATAGGTGAGAAGAGATTGAACAAGGGGGGATAAGACAGTGTCTAGGTATGCAGAAATGAGTTCAGTGGGGCAGGAGCAAGCTGAGACAATAGGTCTACCTGGACAGGCAGGTTTGTGGATCTTGGATAGGAGGTAGAAATGGGAGGTGTGGGAACTATGAGGTTGGTGGCAGTGGATGGGAGATCCCCAGAGCTGATAAGGTTGGTGATGGTATAGGAGACAATGGCCTGGTGCTCCTTAGTGGAGTCATGATCAAGGGGTAAATAAGAGGAGATATCAGAGAGTTGTTGCTGTGCCTCGGCCAGGTAGAGGTCAGTACGCCAGACAACAACAGCTCCCCCCTTATCAGCAGGTTTTATAGTGAGGTTGGGATTGGTGCGGAGGGAGCGGAGAGCAGAGCGTTCGGAAGGAGTGAGGTTGGAATTGGAACAGGGTGTGGTGAAGTCAAGATGGTTGATGTCCCATTGGCAATTAGCAATAAAGAGATCCAGAGCAGGCAGAAGACCAGAGCGGGGTGTCCATGAAGAGGAGGAGGGTTGAAGACAGGAGAAGGGGTCATCGGTGGGGGGTAGGACAGTCCTTGTCAAAGAAGTAAGCTCGGAGACGGAGCCGGCGGAAGAAGAGTTCAGCGTCATGGTGTACGCGGAACTCACTGAGGTGTGGGCAAAGGGGGACAAAGATGAGGCCCTTACTGAGGACAGAGCGCTCTGCCTCAGAGAGTTGAAGGTCAGAGGGAATGGTAAAGACCCAGCACGGATGAGAGATGGGATCAGAGGGGGGAGGGAGGCTGGTAGTGTCAGTGGAGAGGGAAGGGTTGGGGTGAGAGGAAGATGGAGCCTCTGAGGGCCCAGGAGCTGACGATGGGATCTGAGGGAGAGGGGATGGCAGAGTGGTGGTGGGGGAAGGGGAGACGGGAGTCACAATCGCAGCATGTGAAGACCCGGCCTGAGGGGAAGCTCCTTCACTCAGAGGATCGTGACAGTGTAGAATGAGCTGCCAGCACAAGTGGTACATGCAAACTTGATTTCAATGTTCAAGAGAAGTTTGGATAGGTACATGGATAGTAGAGCTATAGAGGGCTATATCCCTGTGCAGGTTGATGAGAGTAGGGACATCAATTAGTTACACGCATGCGCACCAGGGCAGAAAAGATCGGAAGTAAAACCCCGCAACCCGGAAGTAGAAATAATATATAAACACTGAGGGTACCCACCCTTTTTTTTGCACCGCGGACGGGTTTAATATTGATAATATTCTTGCGGACCGGCCGACGGGGGCGCGGGGTGGGGTGTTAAACATGACTGGAATACAGCGATATTCGAAGCAGGTTCCTTACGTCCAGTCTATTCTAGTTTTCACGGCTCTCAGTTTCTGTCCCGCTTGCTCACGTTTTTTCCGCTGAGAAAACTCAGCGGGTTCGTCTTTAAGTGCTGGGTGCTTGGACTCGGGGTACCGAAGCAGTTTTGAGACATTGCCTCATTAGACAGCCTCCGGGCCCGAACTCAGCCTTTCCAAAATAGTCGAATTAGGTAACCTAACAGAAACAATGTTAGATTTAGAATGAAAGTCAGATGAATCATCTATCATGTTCCCAGTTAAATCCAACTCATTCTCACTAACCACAACAGTCACAGTATCAGATTGTTTCGCAAAATATGGTTTAATCATATTTATGTGGCAAAGTTGTGTTGACCTTCTACGATCTGGAGTTTTTATTACATAATCCACATCATTAACTCTAGACACAATTTCATAAGGTCCATGAAATCTAGCTTGTAAAGGATTTGTCTGCACTGGGAAAAAAACCAACACCTTATCTCCAGGCTTAAACATCCTCATCCTAGCTTCCTTATCATACCAAGTTTTCATTTTCTCCTGAGCCAACTTCAAATTTTCCTTGGCTAAGCTACAAGCTTTATGTAACCTGTCCTTAAATTTCAAAACATAGTCCAACAAATTAGTATGCACTTCCTTACTAATCCACTGTTCCTTCAATAAAGCTAAAGGTCCTCTAACTCTATGTCCAAACACAAGTTCAAATGGACTAAAACCTAAAGATTCCTGTACCGATTCCCTTACTGCAAATAAAAGTAAGTTTATACTCTCATCCCAGTCACCTTCATTCTCCACACAATATGTCCTAATCATATTCTTGAGAGTAGAATGAAACCTCTCCAAGGCACCTTGCGATTCTGGATGGTATGTAGACGAAGTAATTTGCTTAGCTCCCAATTTATAAACTATCTGTTGAAACAATCCAGACATAAAATTACTACCTTGATCAGTTTGTATTTCCTTAGGCAATCCAAAATAAGTAAAGAATTTTATAAGAGCCTTCGTCACAGTTTTAGCTTTTATATTCCTAAGTGGTACTGCCTCTGGAAACCTAGACGAAGTACACATGATAGTCAACAAATACTGATAACCAGTTTTTGTCTTTGGTAATGGACCAACACAATCTACAATAACTTTAGAAAACGGTTCACCAAATGCTGGAATAGGTTGTAATGGAGCTACTGGTGTAACCTGATTTGGTTTACCCACAATTTGACAAGTATGGCACGTCTTACAAAACATCGCCACATCTTTTCTTAAACCAGGCCAGTAAAAATGTTTTAAAATCTTGTCCACAGTTTTCCTTACCCCTTGATGTCCACCTAAAGGCACACTATGAGCTAAAGTCAAAATCTCATTCCGATAAACTTTAGGAACAACTACCTGGTAAACAACATTCCATTCCTCACTTGCAGGAATTGTAGGCGACCTCCACTTCCTCATCAACACTCCTTTTTCCAAGTAATATCCTACTGACACCTTCTCAATTTCACTACCTAGTAAAGCTTGTTCCCTTAATTTTACAATCTCAGGATCTCTATTCTGCTCTGCTATCATCTCCTTCCGAGACAGAGATAAATCTTCATAGTCAGACTTACTCCCAGAATCTTGTTCAAACAACGAAGGTAAGAAAGTCTCTGACACATCCTCAAAACTCAAATCCTGAGTTGAACAGTCATGAGTAACAACCTCATTCTGCACATCAATTTTTTTAGCCATTGCTCTAGTCACAACACAAGAAGAATCTGTGTTAGAATTCACCTCAGGTACCTCTGATTCCATTGTCAAATGCACTTCAGGAAAAACTTGTCCACCTGCCAAGTCATTACCTAACAATAAAGAAATACCCTTCACAGGTAAGCTATGCTGTAATCCTACCTTAACAAATCCTGTAACTAACCCTGACTTTAAATTTACTTCATGTAAACGTACAGGCATAAAATCACTTCCAACACCTCTTATGTAATTTACCTCACCAGTATCACTCTCTTCATTAAACTTCAACACACTATCTAACATCAGTGATTGAGAAGCTCCAGTATCCCTAAGAATTTTTATTGGCACCAGAGTAGATCCTTCTTTCAAGGATACAAACCCTTCAGTTATAAAATGATCATATCCCTTTCTAACTTTGTCAGACTCTAACAAATCCTCATTTGTGTTTACCAAACCCTGTAACTTTACAGGTGCTTTAGTATGTTGCACACAAGCATCCGGAACTGCTTCCTTCTCTTTCTTTTTCAATTTGAAACAGTTAGCTATTACATGGCCAGGCTTCTTACAATAGTTACAAATAAGACCAAACTGTCTTTCCTTCACAGGTTTTCCTTCCTCCTTACCTCTCTCATTAACCTCTAATTTAATTTCTGATTTACCTTGAGTCTCCATATTATTTTTCCTCTTAAAAATTCTACCCTGAGGAAATTTATTCTTATGGATTAAAACATACTCATCAGCTAACCTAGCACAGTCCTGCAATTTATCAGTATCCCTCTCATTTAAGTAGGTCCTTACTTCAACAGGAATGCTTCTTTTAAATTCCTCCATTAAAATCAGCTCTCTCAATGTCTCATAGTCCCCATTTACATTTTTAGAAGAAACCCATCTCTCAAAACACATAGCTTTATCATAGGCAAATTCCACATAAGTCTTTTCCACAGACTTTTTCAAACTCCTGAATCTTTCCCTGTACGCTTCTGGGACCAATTCATACGATTTGAGAATATTTTCTTTCACAATATCATAATCTAATGCTTGCGCAGCAGTTAAAGCTGTGTAAACGTGTCGTGCCTTGCCTTTGATTACACTCTGTAATAACACTGACCATTTATCTTTCGGCCACTCTGACATCCGAGCAATAGTTTCAAAATGTTGAAAATATCTTTCCACTTCTGTTTCACTAAATGGAGGGACCAATTTAATTTCTTGGCCAGCAACAAACGGTTTTTTAGAATCAGCAGACTGTTTCTCAGACCTTAATTCCGCCATTGCATATTCAAATTCTCTTTTCTTCTGCTCAGATTCCAATTTACACCTCTCTAACTCTGCTTTACTTTGTTCCAACCTCATTTGTTCAATTTGCAACTGCATCTCCAGATTACTTATTGGAAACGATTCTAAAATCGATTCTTCAAAATGACCCGAAGCCACAAAATGTGATGCGATCTTTCTCTGTATTACAGCTTTTGATGTAGTTGGCTTTAAGATCCCTTTAAGATGCAACCGATTAGCAAGTTCAGAGACTTCAGTTTTTTTCGCCTTCGCTAACAAGTCCGCGACTGGCGAATCCAGAAACTCATCAATATTCATCGTTACCGAATACCACTCACAAGCCAATCAAACAAAAAAAAAATTGAGCAATCCCCGTTACCAAAACACCGATTCAAAATCAAAAAGCTTATTAAACTCAAACAATTCAATCCCGGACGAGCCCCCATATTTATGTTACGTATTCAGGCAACAATAATTATAGATGAGTTAGACGAAGGGTTTTTATAACGAATAACACGTTTATTAAACACTGATAACAAACCCCCTTCAAATGTAAACAAACCCAAACAATGATCCGAGCTCAGCTGCTGGCAGCTGGTCAGACAGTTCTTAATAGCTTTGCAGTCCCAAACAGTCTTTAAAGCAGTATTGAAACGAACTCAGTTCGTTAAAGCGATATGCCGAAAGAAAACAGACTTTAAAACGATATGCCGACAGTTCAAAAGCTCACGGTACTTTTAAAAGGAGAGACTTTTTAAAGCGATTTAAATTCTCTTCCACGTCGATGTCCTTCGATTCCCAGCGTCGAACTCCCACGTCGAATTTTATTAAATATAACAACTTAAAGTGACTGACCTTCCTTCCACAATATTCTCAATCTCCCGCTTTTTCCAGCGGAGACTATCGTGAGAATAGCAAACGAAATCCTTCCGAATGAGGATCACACAAGGTCGAAGTCAATCCATCGAAAATCGATTCTTCTCGATTTGTCTTCCAAACTTCACTCTCCCTTAGCAAAGAAACCGTTGGCTCTGACCTTTTAAACTTTAGGCATTATATAAAACTTCATTTTTAACTAAACTGCGTCATCACATTAAATCACACAGTAACATGAAGTCATCTTGGCAAATCCAGCCACGAACTGCCCCACCCGACAGGGTGGGTCTTCCTTTTATACCCTGTAGAAAAAACCTGTCACATGACCTCTACTGGCGGGAAAATGACATCACTCCACCATTACCTCATGTCCAGTATAACTTCAACCCCAGTCACGTGACAAGGGTACGTAACACACTGAGGAGTGCAGTAGAACAGAGGGATCTGGGAGTACAGATACATAATTCCCTAAAAGTGGTGTCACAAGTAGATAGGGTCGTAAAGAGTGCTTTTGGTGCATTGGCCTTTATAAATCAAAGTATTGAGTATAAGAGTTGGAATGTTATGGTGAAGTTGTATAAGACATTGGTGAGACCGAATTTGGAGTATTGTGTGCAGTTTTGGTCACCTAATTACAGGAAGGATATTAATAAGGTTGAAAGAGTGCAGAGAAGGTTTACAAGGATGTTGCTGGGACTTGAGAAACTGAGTTACAGAGAAAGATTGAATAGGTTAGGACTTTATTCCCTGGAGCGTAGGAGAATGAGGGGTGATTTGATAGAGGTGTATAAAATTATGATGGGTATAGATAGAGGGAATGCAAGCAGGCTTTTTCCACTGAGGCTAGGGGAGAAAAAAACCAGAGGACATGGGTTAAGGGTGAAGGGGGAAGGGGAGGGGCTTCACGCAGAGGGTGGTGGGAGTGTGGAATGAGCTGCCAGATGAAGTAGTAAATGCGGGCTCACTTTTAACATTTAAGAAAAACTTGGAGAGGTACATGGATGAGAGGGGTATGGAGGGATATGGCCCAGGTGCAGGTCAGTGGGACTAGGTAGAAAAATGGTTTGGCACAGCCAAGAAGGGCCTAAAGGCCCGTTTCTGTGCTGTAATGTTCTATGGTTCTAATGCTTCATTCCCAGATACTATATCCCATTAATTTTCTTTCATCCATGTGCTTATACGAGAGTATCTAAAATGTCCCTAATGCGTCTACCACCATCCCTGGCAGCGCATTCCCTGCTTCCATTGTTCTGTGCTAAAATCCTATAGTACATCTGACATCACTGCTCTGATTTCCTCAAATGCCTTCTTAGCTATTTCCACCTTGGGGGAGAAAGGCACTAACTGTCCACTCTATCAATGCCTCTTATCATCTTTTAATCTGTCGCTTCCTTCATTCCGAAGAGAAAAAACATAGCTTGTTCATCCTTTCCTCAAATGCTCTGAAATTCAGTTAGCATCGTGGTAAATCTCTTCTGCACTCCTGCACTCTTGAAAGGTTCCACATCTTTCCTATAATGAGGTGACCAGAACTGAACACAATACATCAAGTGATCTAACCAGAGATTACCAAACATTACCTTTTGGCTCTTGAATGAAGGCCAAAACACCATACTCCTCTTAACAACCGTATCAACAAGTATGATAATTTTGAGGGATATATGGATGTGGACCCCAAGAGCTCTCTGTTCCTCCTTACTGTTAAGAATCCTGCCATTAACCCTGTGCTCTGCTTTCAGGTTTGATCTTCCAAAGTATATCATTTCACATTTTTGAGGATTGAACTGCACCTTGCTTTTCTTAATCCAGCTCTGCATCCTATCAGTGTTCTATTGTAAACTACGACAACCCCCTATACTATCCACAACACCACCAACTTTTGAGTCACCTACAAAATATCTTTGTCTTAACTTACCCACCCTTCTACCTATCCAAGTCACTTATAAAAACTATGAAGAGCATGCTCCATCTACCACCACCCTCTGCCTTTTGTGTGCAAGTCAATTCTGAACCCACATGGCAGGGTTTCTCTAGATCTCGCATGTTCTTGACTTTGTGAATGAGCCTACCACAGGGAACCTTGTTGATCAAACCTACACTCAAGAAGAACAATAGTGCAGCGGTTGGTACGACGCTATTACAGCTTGGGACATTGGAGTTCAGAGTTCAATTCTGCCACTTTATACTTTCTTCCCTGAACCATATGAGTTTCTCTGGGTGCTCCAGTTTCCTCCCACAGTTCAAAGACATACTGGTTAGTAGGTTAATTAGTCATTGTAAGTTGTCCTGTGATTAGGTGAGAGTTAAATGTTGTTGAGAGACATAGCTCGATGGGCTGGAAGGGCCTTAATGCCTTCTATGCTGCTCTGAAAGGGAGAACACAACTACAGCTGTGAAGATCCCTGCTGCAGCTGATGACCCTGTGATCTCTGTCTCAGAGGCCGATGTTGGACTGTCTTTAACGAGAGTGAACCCTCGATGGAATACCTGGTAAGGCTCTGAAAACCTGTGCCAACCAACTAGTGGGAGTATTCAAGGACATTTTCAACCTCTCACTGTTACAGGCAGAAGTTCCCACTTGTTTCAAAAAGGCAACAATTGTACCAGTGCCAAAGAAGAATAATGTGAGCTGCCTCAATGACTATTGCCAGGTAGCACTCACATCGACAGTGATGAAATGCTTTGAGAGGTTGGTCATGACTAGACTGAATTCCTGCCTCAGCAAGGACCTGGACCCATTGCAATTTGCCTATTATCACAATAGGTCAATGGCAGAAGTAATCTCCGTAGCTCTTCACATGGCTTTAGACCACCTAGACAACACAAACACCTACGTCAGGATGCTGTTCATCGACTATAGTTCAGCATTTAATACTATCATTCCTACAATCCTGATTGAGAAGGTGCAGAACCTGGGCCTCTGTACCTCCCTCTGTAACTGGATCCTCGACTTCCTAACTTGAAGACCAAAGTCTGTACGGATTGGTGATAACATATTCTCTTCGCTGACGACCAACACTGGCGCACCTCAGGTGCGTGTGCTTAGCCCACTGCTCTACTCTCTGTATACACGACTGTGTGGCTAGGCAGAGCTCAAATACCATCGAAAAATTTGCTGACGATACAACCATTGTTGGTAGAATCTCAGGCGGTGATGAGAGGCGTACAGGAGTGAGATATTACAACTAGTGGAATGGTGCTGCAGCAACAACCTGGCATTCAATGTCAATAAGACGAAAGGGCTGATTGTGGACTTCAGGAAGGGTAAGACGAAGGAACACATACCAATCCTCAAAGAGGGATCAGAAGTGGAGAGAATGAGGAGCTTTAAGTTCCTGGGTGTCAAGATCTCTGAGGATCTAACCTGGTCCCAACATACTGATGTAGTCATAAAGAAGGCGAGACAGTGGCTATACTTTTTAAGGAGTTTGAAGCGATTTGGCATGTCAACAAATACACTCAAAAACTTCTATAGTTGTACTGTGGAGAGCATTCTGACAGGCTGCATCACTGTCTGGTATGGAGGGGCTACTGCACAGGACCGAAAGAAGCTGCAGAAGGTTGTAAAACTAGTCAGCTCCATTTTGGGCACTAGCCTACAAAGAACCCAGGACATCTTCAGGGAGTGGTGTCTCAGAAAGGCAGCGTCCATTATTAAGGACTTCAGCACCCAGGGCATGCCCTTTTCTCACTGTTACCATCAGGTAGGAAATACAGAAGCCTGAAGACACACACTCAGCGATTCAGGAACAACTTCTTCCCCTCTGCCATCTGATTCTTAAATGGACATTGAAGCTTTGGACACTACCTCACTTTTTTTTAATATACAGTATTTTTTTTTGCACATTTTAAAAAAATCTATTCAATATACATTATTTATTTATTTATTACTATGTTTTATTTATTATTTTTTTTCTCTGCTAGATTATGTATTGCATTGAACTGCTGCTGCTAAGTAAACAAATTTCACGTCAAGTGCCGGTGATAATAAACCTGATTCTGATTCTGCACTAAATTAAAAGCTAAATGTAGTACAGTATCCTGCCTCAATGACTATCATCCAGTAGTACTTACATTTACTGATGAAGATCAGTGATGAAGTGCTTTGAAGGATTGGTCATGAAGCATATCAACTCCTGTCTGAGGAGTGATAGGCATCCACTCCAATTTGCATACCATCAAAAAGGTCAACAGCAGATGTCATTTCTTTGGCTCTTCACTCAGCTCTGGAACTTTGAAGATGCATTCAATAGGATGCTGTTCTTTGACTCCAGCTTAGCATTCAACATTAATATCCCCTCAAAACTAATCAATAATTTCCAAGGTATAGGCCTCAATACTTCCTTGTGTAACTGGATCCTCAAATTCCTCTCTTTCAGACCCCAGTCAGTTCAGATTAGTGACGCTATCTTCACAGTCGCAATCAGCACGGGACTATGTGCTCTACTCGCTTCATACTTATGACTGTGAGGTTAAGTACAGCACTAATGCCATATTTAAGTTTGCTGATGACACCGCTATTTTTGGACGAATCAAAGATGGTGATGAATCGGCATATTGGAGAGAGATTTAAAATTTGGTTGAATGGTGCCACAACAACGACTCTCAACATCAGAAAAAACAAAGAGCTCATTATTGACTACAGTGAGAGGAAACCAGAGGTCCTCATTAGGTGATCTGAGGTGGAGAGGGTCAGTAGCTTTAAATTCCTTGGTGTTATCAAATCAGTGAATCTGTCCTGGGATCAGCATATAAGTACCATGATGAAGGAGCCATTACAGCACCTCTACTTTTGCAAAGTTTGTGCAGGTTCAACATAGCATCTAAAATTTGACAATTTTCTATAGAGGCTGAATGGAAAATGTCCTGACTGTTTGAATTGCAGCCTGTTATGGAAATACTGATGCCTAAAGAACAGAAAAGCCTACAAAAAGTGATGGATACAGCTCAGTCCATCACAGGAAAAGCAGTCCCTACCAGTGAGCAGATCTGCAAGCAGTACAGTCAAAAGAAAGCTGGATCCATCATCAAAGACCCCTATCATCCAGGCCATGCTCTCTTCTCGCTGTTGCTATCCAGAAGCAGGTACGGGAGTTTTAGGCCAAAAATTACCAGGTCATAAGATATAGGAGCAGAATTAGGCCATTTGGCCTGTTGAGTCTGCTTGACCATTTCATTATGACTGATCCAGTTTTCCTCTCAGCCCCAAACTTCTGCCTTCTCCCTGTATCCCTACATGCTCTGACCAGTCAAGAACCTATCGACCTCTACATTAAATATACACAAAGACTTGGCTCCACAACTTCCTGTGGCCAAGAATTCCACGGATTCACCACTCTCTGACTAAAGAAATTCCTGACCATCTCCATTCTAAAAGGACGCTCCGCTATTCTGAGGCTGTGGCCTGTAGTCATGTAATCTCCTGGCAAAGGAAACCTCCTCTCCACATCCACTCCACCAGGACCTTTCACCTTTCATTAGGTTTCAATGAGTCATTCTTCTGAATTCCAGTGAATACAGACCAGAGCCATCAAATGCTCTTTACATGACAAGCTGTTCAATCCTGGAATAATTTTTGTGAACCTCCTTTAAACCCTCTTCTAGCATATCTTTTCAAAGATAAAGGGTCCAAAACTGTTCACATACACCAAGTGAGGCCTCACCAGTGATTTATAAAGTTTCGCCTTTATATCCTTGCTTTTATATTCTAGTCCTCTTGAACTGAATGCTAACATTGTATTTGCCTTCCTCGCACAGGCTCAACCTTTAGGGAATCTTGCACAAGGACTCCCCAGTCTATTTGCACCTGTTTTTTTTTGTATTTTCTCACCATTTAGAAACTAGTCAACCCTTAATTTCTTCTACCAAAGTGTATGACCATAGGCAACCTGACACTACTTTATCTGCCATTTCTTTGTCCGTTCTCCTGATCTGTCCTGTCCTTCTGTGGTCTCTACTTCCTCAACACTACCTGCCCCTCCACCTATCTTGATACCGCCTGCATACTTTGCAACAAAGCCATTAATTCTATATCCAAATCATTGACATGTAGTGTAAAAAGAATTGGTCCTAACACATCCCCCTGTGGAACACCACTAGTCAATGGCATCCAACCACTCTTTAGAAACATAGAAAACCTACAGCACAAGACAGGCCCTTCGGCCTACAAAGTTGTGCCAAACATGTCCCCACCTTAGAAATTACTAGGCTTACCTATAGCCCTCTATTTTACTAAGCTCTATGTACCTATCCAAAAGTCTCTTAAAAGACCCTATTCGCCTCCACCACTGTTGCCGGCAGCCCATTCCATGCACTCACCACTCTCTGAGTAAAAAACTTATCCCTGACATCTCCTCTGTACCTTCTCCCCAGCACCTTAAACCTGTGTCCTCTTGTGGCAACCATTTCAGCCATGGGAAAAAGCCTCTGACTATCCACACATCCTCTCATCATCTTGTACACCTCTATCAGGTCACCTCTCATCCTCTGTCGCTCCAAGGAGAAAAGGCTGAGTTCACTCAACCTATTCTCATAAGGCATGCTCCCCAATCCAGGCAACATCCTTGTAAATCTCCTCTGCACCCTCTTTATGGTTTCCACATCCTTCCTGTAGTGAGGCAAACAGAACTGAGCACAGTGGGTTTTGACCAGGGTTCTATATGGGTGTAACATTACCTCTTGGCTCCTAAATTCAATCCTGCAATTGATGAAGGCTAATACACCATACGCCTTCTTAACCACAGAGTCAACCTGTGCAGCTGCTTTGAGCGCCCTATGGACTCGGACGCCAAGATCCCTCTGATCCTCCACACTGCCAAGAGTCTTACCATTAATACTATATTCTGCCATCATATTTGACCTACCAAAATGAACCATTTCACACTTATCTGGGTTGAACTCCATCTGCTACTTCCCAGCCCAGTTTTGCATCCTATCAATGTCCCGCTGTAACCTCTGACAGCCCTCCACACTATCCACAATACCTCCAACCTTTGTGTCATCAGCAAACTTACTAACCCATCCCTCCACTTCCTCATCCAGGTCATTTATAAAAATCACGAAGAGTAAGGGTCCCAGAACAGATCCCTGAAGCACACCACTGGTCACCGACCTCCATGCAGAATATGAACCATCTACAACCACTCTGGATCCACAAAGCAATGTCCTCTTGGTCCCATGCCTCCTTACTTTCTCAATAAGCCTTGCATGAGGTACCTTATCAAATACCTTGCTAAAATCCATATACCCTACATCTACTGCTCTACCTTCCTCAGATCCTCAAAAAATTCAATCAGGCTTGTAAAAGGCATGACCATTGATGATGCAAAGATTATCGCCGGAGGCTCAGCAATCTCCTCCCTCGCCTCCCACAGTAGCCTGGGGTACATCTCATCCAGTCCCGGTGACTTACCCAACTTAATGCTTTCCAAAAGCTCCAGCACATCCTCTTTCTTAATATCTACATGCTCACACTTTTCAGTCTGCTGTAAGTCCAATATTTATTGCTTATTTATTAATTATTATGATTTCTTTTTGTATTTGCATAGTTAGTTGTCTTTGCACGCTGGCTAAATGACCAAGTTGGTGCGATCTTTCATTAATTCTATTATGGTTATTGCTCTTTCATGGGTTTCTTGAGTATATCCACAAGAAAATAAATCTAGGATTGTATATGGTGACATATATGTACTCTGATAATAAATTTACTTTCATCTTTGAACTTTACCCTGATTAAACCTTCATATACTTTGTTAAACAGATTTCCCTAAATTTACTATGTTTGCTGCCTATATGCTGATAGTTCTCTTTTGCTATTAAGCTGGTAGATCAGATGGCTGAAGGGATGATATTGGAGGATAGGCTTTAGATTTCTGAATTATTGTGTGTGTTTCAGGAGAAAAAACCACTGTTGAATTGTACCTAAACCAGAATGGACCCATCATCCTTGCATGGAGGATTCCTGGTGCTGTTGTGAAGGGTGTTTACTGAGTAGGCAGAGGAATGGGGTTCAGAGTAGATGTTCGGATGAAGAGTTAAAGTCATCAAGAGGAATTTTTTTAAAATTTCAGTAGGCAGAACAGGTGAGTAAATACACAAAGGTATACAAAGTTATATTGCATCTATTTTGATGCATGGTGTGTAACCAGTAATGTGAGTGAAACTTCAATGTAGGATTATGACAATCCTATCACTGAGAAACTATTGAAATCTGGACAATCTTGGCAACTCTGTATCTTTGGATATAGAAATATTGGTTGAGACAAGGGGGCTATGGAAAAAGAAGTGGCACTGCACAGTTTGTGAAGGAATGCATTACTTCAGCATTATGAGAGAATATCTCAATAGGCTGCTCAAATGAAGCTATGTGGGTAGAGATCAGCAGCCAAAGTAGTGTTATAATTTTGGTCGTGGTGTATTACAGACCTCTGAACAGTGAACAGATGATACAAGAACAGAGGCAAATAGCAGATGGATGTAATAAAATATTTGTTGTAACTCTAGCATATTTCACTTTATGAATATCATTTTGATTATTGGGAGATACGGTACTCTATAACAGGCTCTTCTGAACCAATGAACCCCTGATGCCTAGTTACACCCATAAGACCAAAATGCCTACTAGCCCATATGTTTCTCCAATGTTGGAGGAAACCCAGGAGGTCATGAGGAGAAGGCACAAACTTCTTACAGACAGTAGCAGAATTGAGCCAGGTCACTGGCACTGTAACGCACAGTGCTGACCGCTACGTTAGCACTACACTTTACAGTTGCCTCAGGGATCTGTTCTGGGATCCCTTCTCCGCGATTTTTATAAATGACCTGATCAGGAAGTGAAGGATGGGATTTGCTAATGACACAAGGATTGGGAGTGTTGTGGATAGTGAGGAGCGCTGTCAGAGGTTACAGCGGGACACTGATAGGATGCAAAACTGGACTGAGAAGTGACAGATGGAGTTCAACCCAGATAAGTGTGAGGTTGGTCAGTTTGGTAGATCAAATATGATGGCAGAATATAGTATTAATGGTAAGACTCTTGGCAGTGTGGAGGATCAGAGGGATCTTGGGGTCCTCGTTTAAATAAAGTTCATCTTCAAAAATCTAAAAAGTCTGGAGGTTTAGCCTTACTTAATTTCGGGTTTTATTACTGGGCAGTTAATATACGATATCTTACATTTTGACTATATTATATTAATCGTGTAGATTGTCCGGTATGGGTTTCTTCAGAAGCTAACTCTGTTAATAAATTTTCTATTATTTCTCTTCTTGGATCCTCACTTCCTTTATCTGTAAGTAAACTAACTGATGATTTAATAGTTAAACATACTCTGAGGATCTGGATACAATTTAGAAAACACTTTGGTTTATTGAGATTTTCCCTTTCAAGCCTCATTTATTCTAATTTTTTAAAACCGTCCATGACTGATTTAGTTTTTAAGGAATGGGACAGTTTGGGTATTAAATGTTTTGGGGATCTGTTTGTTGGAGAAAACCTTTGTTCATTTGAGCAAATGTCGGCTAAGTATAGTTTACCCAAAACTCACTCTTTTAGATATTTACAAATTAGAGACGTTTTAAGATCTCAATTATGTACATTCCCTATAAACTCAGATAAGAACTTACTAGACATAATTTTTAAGATGACACCTTTTCATAATGATTCAATATCTAAGATATATGGAATGTTACTGGAGACGAGGAATGTTCCTTTAGACAAAATTAAGAATATCTGGGAACAAGATTTACAGACATCCAAATTTGAGGAAACTTGGAATGAAATTTTTAAACTGCTTAATACTTCATCGCTATGTGCTCGTCATTCCCTCATACAATTTAAGGTGGTACATAGAGCTCACATGACTAAGGATAAGCTATCTCTTTTTTATTCAGGTGTATCTCCCTACTGTGACAGATGTAATAATGGAGAAGCTTCATTAATTCATATGTTTTGGACTTGTCCGAATGTTGAAAAATATAGGAAGGAAGTTTTCCAAACTTTTTCCTTACTTTTTAAAGTCAATTTTAAGCCTAGACCTCTGACGACCCTATTTGGTGTTGTTGCAGGACAAGATATTAAGTTGAAGGCATCTGATTTACAAATTTTGGCCTTTAGTTCTCTTATAGCTAGGAGGACGCTTTTGTTTAAATGGAAAGATGTTTTTCCTCCTACTCATGCTCAATGGTTATGCGACATTATGTTTAGATTTAGAGAAGATTCATTGTTCAATTTCTGAATCTCGTCAAGACTTTCAAACATTGTGGGGACCTTTTCTGAATTACTTTCAAAACCTTCAATTCGTTATTTAAACAGATGTTGGCTATTATTAATTTTTATCATATAATAAGGTATTTTCCTTCTTTTCTCCTTAATGAATGGCTTCGGTCTTTGTAGGGGTTAGATTCTTTTTTCTTTTGTAATTAGTATAGTTCAATATAACTATTGATTAACTTATATAAATATGGGGTAATGTAATTGTTATTATGAACAGATATAATGTAACTGGCAGTTTTTTAAATCTTTTCTGACCTTTTATATACATTTTCTTGTACTCTGTATTCTTCTATGTAGAAACTAATAAAAATATTGGAAAGAAGACATTGATAGGATGCAAAACTGGGCTGAGAAGTGGCAGATGGAGTTCAACCCAGATAAGTATGGGGTGGTTCAATTTGGTAGGTCAAATATGCTGGCAGAATATAGTATAAATGGTAAGACTCTTGGTAGTGTGGAGGATCAGAGGGATCTTGGGGTCCATGTCCATAGGAACTCAAAGCTGCTGCGCAGGTTGACTTTTTTTTAAGAAGGCATATAGTGCATTGCCCTTCATCAGCCATGGGATTGAATTCAAGAGCCGAGAGGTAATGTTACAGTTGTATAGGACCCTGGTCAGATCCCACTTGGAGTACTGTGCTCAGTTCTGGTCACCTCACTACAGGAAGGATGTGGAAACTATAGAAAGTGAACTGGGCCTTTTCTCCTTGGATTGACGGAAAATGAGAGGTGACCTGATAGAGATGTATAAGATGATGAGAGGCATTGATCGTGTGGATAGTCAGAGGCTTTTTCCCAGGGCTGAAATGGCTAACACGAGAGGGCACAGTTTTAAGGTGCTTGGAAGTAGGTACAGAGGTAAGTTTTTTACGTAGAGAGTGGTGAGTGCATGGAATGGGCTGTTGGCGATGGTGGTGGAGGCGGATACAATAGGGTCTTTTAAGAGACTTTTGGATAGGTACATGGAGTTTAGAAAAATAGAGGGCTATGGGTAACCCTAGACAATTTCTAAAGTAATTACATGTTCAGCACAGCATTGTGGGCCGAAGGGCCTGTATTGTGCCGTAGGTTTTCAATGTTTCTATGTTAACGTGTTGCCCTTAATCTGGATTATTGGGATCTCTTCTGTAGAAGGTATGACCTGTACAAAGTGGACAGTTTATACATACATATGGATGCAGTTTGTAGTGAGTGTATGAGGATGGACAGGCAAAATTATAATGTATGGGATGAGGTGAACATGGGGGCAAAATAAAAAGGGTGATGAATACAGGACTGAAGGTGTTATGTTTGGATGCACTCAGTATACAGAATAAAGTAGATAATCTTGTAGCACAGTTAAGAGATCAGAAGGTATGACGTTGTGGGCATCATTGAGATGTGGCTGAAAGAAGATCATATTCATGATCTTAACAACCTTTTATGGAAAGGGCAGACACTAAGCAGAGGGGGTGGGGTCTGCTTTGTTGGTAAAAAATGAAAGCAAATCCTTTGAAGGAGGTCGCATAGGATTGGAAGATGTAGAATCCTTGTGGGTAGAGTAAACACTATAAGGGTAAGAAGACCCTGATGAAAGTTGTATTCAGGCCCTGGAACAATAGCCAGGATGTGGGATATAAATTTCAATGGGAAATAGAAAAGACATGTAATGTAGTCATGGAGGATTTCAATATGTAGGTCGTTTGGGAAAATCAGTTTGGTGCTAGATACCAAAAAAAGGAATTTGTAGATCATACTTTTTTAAAGCAGCTTGTGGTTGAGCTCTCTAGGGGAAAGACAATTTTGGGGTGGGTTTTGTGTAATGAACCAGAATTGATTAGGGAGTTTAAGGTAGCTGAGTTAAATAAACTCTTGGGAGGCAGTGATCATAATATGATAGAATTCACCCTGTAGTTTCAGAGGGAGAAGATAAAGTTAGATGTATTACAGTTGAAGTAAAGGGAAATACTGAAGCATGAGAGAAGAGCTGGCCAAAGTTGATTGGAAGGGAACACTAGCAGGGATGACAGCAGAACTGCGATGGTTGGAGTTTCTTGGGATAATTCAGAAGATTCAACATGGATATATAGCAAAGATGAAGTATTCTAAGGTGAGTACAAAGCAACTGTGGGTGATGAGGGATAGCATAACAGGAAAAGAGAGGGCATATAGTAGAGCAAAAATTAGTGGAAATACAGAGGATTGGGAAACTTAAAAACCAACAGAGGGCAACTAAAAAACCATAGGGAGAAAAGCTAGCCACAGCCACCAAAGAGGATACTAAAAGCTTTTTAAGATATATAAAGAGTAAAAAGGAGGCGAGAGTAGATATTGGACTGCTGGAAAATGACACTTGAGTGGTAGTAATGGGGGAGAAAGAAATGCCAGATGAACTAAAAATTAGTATCTTCCATCAGTTCTCACTGTGGAAGACATCAGCGGTATGCAGAGATTTGAGAGTGTCAAGGGGCAGAAGTGATTGTAGTTGCTATTACTAAGGAGAAGGTGCTCGGGAATCTGAAAGAGCTGAGGGTAATAAGTCATCTGGACCAGATAGACTACACCCCAGGGTTCTGAAAGAGGTAGCTAAAAAGATTGTGGAGGCATTAGTTATGATATTTCAAGAATCACATGATTCTGGAGAAATGGAAAGTGGCAAATGTCACTCTTTAAGAAATGAGGCCATCAGAAGAAAGGAAATTATAGTACAACAGCCTGGCTTGAGGGAAGAAGTTGGAGTCTTTTATTAAGGATGAAGTTTTGGCTACTTGGCGGTGAATGATAAAGTAGGCATGGTGTCCTAAGGGGGAAATTTTGCCTGACAAGTTTTTTGGACAAAGAAGAGGCAGTGGATGTTGTTTACTTGGATTTTCAGAAGGCCTTTGACAAGGTGCCACAAATGAGGCTGCTACAAAGAGGGCCTGTTTTGGTTTGCTGCTGTTGGTAATTGGTGCTCTGCAGGGGTTGGCATTGGACTGCTTTTTATATTATATGTCAACAATTTAAATGAAGGATTTGATGGCTTTCTGGCCAAGTTTGCAGATGAAACAAAGATAGGTGGAGGGACAGGGAGGTGTTGAGAAAGCAGGGAGTCTGCAGAAGGACTTGGACAGGTTGGGAGAATGAGCAAAGAAATGGCAAATGGAATTTTGTGGAATTAAGTCAAGTCAGACACCATATAATTTCAATCAACCATTTCTTCTTTATTGCAACTTTAGCCGGCGAGAGATCCGAGATCTACAGTGGGCAAGAATCCCCTCTTGCCGACCGGACCTCCCAGGATCTCTATCTTACATGCAGATACCATCCCTATTATACAGGTATTTTGCAGATCTTCTAAAAATTATGACAGCCTTCAAATTACTTCCCCTAAAGCAATCAGCACAACAAGTGGTCCATATTTGTCCATATGTTAGCCCCGCATACGGAGCTCGGTGCAAAAGCCTACTCAAGTCAGTTTTGACCACAGGTTAATTATAAAACAAGTTAATCATAAAGCAGGAACAATCTTAATCAAAAAGGGAACATTATGATCTGTCACATACATGACTAACTCAAATTAGCCATTTTAACAAAACAGCCTTAAAAGGGGATAACAATGCACCAAAAATCTTTTAGCTGTAAAAGGGAATAAGACAGTACCTTCTTTACATTATCAATATAGTGTAGGGAAGTGTATGAACATGCACTTTAGTAGAAGGAATAAAGGGATAGATTTGGGCCCCTTATCTAAGAAAAGACGTACTGTCATTGAAGAGAGTTCTGAAGAGGTTCACGAGAATGATTCTGGGAATGAAAGAATTAATGTATGAGGAATTTTTAATGACTTTGGGCCCGTACTCACTGGAGTTCAGAAGAATGAGGAGAAATCTCACTGAAACCTATCAAATATTGCAAGGCCTAGATAGAATGGATGTTGAGTGGATAGTTCCAAGTTGCCTAATTCAGCTGCTATTTCTTATGGTCTAATATTAATTGTGATTTCCATAGTGTAAAGGGTTCGAGAACTTTTTGACCCTCTCTGTAGACAGACCAATGAGGGATGGGGCATTAGTAGAAATTATTTTGGGGAATGTAGCCTACCGGTAGGATGGACTGGGGGAGGATTTTAGAGAAAGTGACCACAATTCTGTTTTAAAATGATTATGGAAAAGTGATGATAGACTAGGAATAAAGACTTAAATTGGTGGAAGGCAAATTTCATTAAAATTGGCAGGACCTGGCAAAGGTAAACTGCCTCCACCACAGTCTGGCAAAGCATTCCACAGATTTATTACTCTCTGGCTAACAAAATTCCTCTTTACCTCTGTTCTAAGAGGTCACCTCTCAATTTTGAGTCTGTGGTCTCTAGGTCTGGATACCCTCACCATCAGAAACATCCTCTCCACACCAACCCAATCCAGTACTTTCAACATTCAGTAGGTTGAGATTCCCCCCTCCCCCCCAATATTCTTCTAACTTCCAGTGAGCACAGGCCCAAAGCTGCCAAATGCTCCTCATGTGTTAACTTAATTTCCAGAATTATTCTTGTGAACCTCCTCTGGACTCTCTTCAATTTCAGCTCATCCTTTCTGAGATATGGGGGTCAAAACTGTTGACAGTACTCCCAATGTGGCCTCGTCAGTGTCTTAAAAAGGCTCAATGTTATCTCCTTGCTTTTATATTCTTTCCCCTTTGAAATAATATGGCACAGACACAAATATATGCCTCCTTTACCACAGACTCATCCTGTAAATTAACCTTCTGAGTCTTGCATGAGGACTCCTAAGCCCATCTGCACATCTGATTTTCAAACCTTCTCTGCATTTAGATACTAGTCCACACTATTGTTCCTTTTACCAAAATGCATTATCATGCATTTTCCAACACCATATTCTGTCTGCCACTTTTTTGTCAATTCTTCCAATTTTATGACCTGCTGCAGTCGCATTGCTTCCACAGCACTACCTACCCCTCCACCTGTCTTTGTTTCATCCACAAACTTTACCACAAAGCCAACAATTCCATTATCTAAATCACTGACAAACAATGTGAAAAGTAGTGGTTCCAATACAGACCCCTGAGGAACACCACTAGTCAATGGCAGCCAACCAGAAAAGGCCCCTTTTATTCGCACTGGCTGCCTCCTGCCTGTCAGCCATTCTGCTATCCATGCCAGTAACTTCCCTGTAATGAAAGAGTTAGGAGTTTGAGAATATCCGGTGTGTCATCAAATAAATGTTTGGTGGAGAGCATCCTGACTGTTTGCTTCACAGCCTGGTGTAGAGACCCTAGTGCACAAACAAGAGGCTGCCTGGGGTTTGTAGACTCAGCCAGTTCCAGCATGGGCATGGCCCTCTCATTCAAGAGGCAATGCCACAGGAAGATGGCTTTTCTCACTACTAGCCATCATCATCCAGGATATGCCCTCTTCTTGTCACTGCCATCAGTGAAGACATGAAGCCTGATGACCCACACTCAGTGATTAAAGAACAGCTGCATCCCCTCTGCCATGAGATTTTGGAAAGATCCATAAACAGTCTCTTGTTTTTTATATTTTATTTTGTAACTTTATAGCTATTTTTGCTTTTGCGCTGTACTACTGCCACAAAACAATAAACTTGACATCAAATATGTCAGTGATAATAAACCTGCTTTTGATTCCAATAAGGTTCAGAAGTTTCTCCCCAGGGTAAAAAAAATCTAAAGCTTAGGGGCATAGATTTAGAGTCGGTGGAAAACAATGAAAAGGGACCTGAGGGGCAACTCTTGCATGCAGGGGGTGCTGAATACATGGAATGAGCTGCCAGAGGAAATGATTGATGTTGGTACAGTAGTATAATTTAAGAGGCAACACACACAAAATGCTGGTGGAACGCAGCAGGCCAGGCAGCATCTATAGGAAGAAGTACACTCGACGTTTTGGGCCGAGACCCTTCGTCAGGACTAATTGAAAGAAGAGTTAGTAAGAGATCTGAAAGTGAAACATTGAGGAGCGGATACTTCCCATCCCCATACAGGCAATTTTGGCTGATAACAACCTCAATTTGAAAATTTCTTTTCTCTCTGACCCTCTCACAATCACTCCTTGCCTGCTCTTCATCTCCCTCTGGTGCTCACCTCCCCCTTTCTTTCTCCCTAGGCCTCCCGTCCCATGATCCTCTTCCTTCTCCAGCTGTGTATCACTTTTGCCAATCAACTTTCCAGCTCTTAGCTTCATCCCACCCCCTCCGGTCTTCTCCTATCATTTTGGATCTCCCCTCCCCCTCCCACTTCCATTTTTTTTTGTAATTTATTTT
The DNA here is from genome assembly GCF_048418815.1 of Hemitrygon akajei. Taxonomy (NCBI): domain Eukaryota; kingdom Metazoa; phylum Chordata; class Chondrichthyes; order Myliobatiformes; family Dasyatidae; genus Hemitrygon; species Hemitrygon akajei. Next base: position 4,715,175 of record NC_133143.1, read on the forward strand.
TTATTGAAGTTCATCATCAAACAAACATTTCCATAAGGTGTATTTCAGACATTGTACATATATATCATATAATCATTTATGTCACAAATCTCCACATAGTATTTATCTGCAGCATACACTTATAGAAAAGAGTGGAGAGAAAAACAAGCAAAAGGAAAAAACTGTGTACAAGTAGGGAGTTTTACAACATATATTCATTGATTTGTGAGAATAAAATCAGGCCTGTGAGGCATTATGTAGTTGAACCATTTTTCCCAATATGAATCAAATTGTTCCAGCTTATGATTAACAGATGCTGTTATCTTCTCCATTTTGTAAATGTCCATTGTAATTTCCATCCATGCATTTAAAGTTGGGCTCTCCTGTGATAACCATTTCCTAGTAAGAGTCTTTTTACCAGCCACCAACAGTATATTCATTAAATATTTATCCCTTTTCAACCATTCTTGAGGTATATATCCAAAATATATGGTCTTACTCTCTAAGGATATTTCACATTTAAAGATGTCTTGTAGGGCATTGTGTATCCCCCTCCAATAGTCAGTCCCAAAAAACAGGGCAGTCCCAAAAAATACAATGATTTGCATTTTGATTTCCACAATTTCTCCAGCAAACAGGGAGGTTACTACATAATGGGATTTCTGAGAGGGTGTAATAAAATATCTTATCAAGTTTTTCCATCCAAACTCCCTCTATTTCTTTGAACTGGTACACTTCCATTGATATCTCCATATTGTTGTCCATTCTTCCTCAGATATAATTATCCCTCCTTCCTTCTCCCATTTTGTTTTAGTGTATGAAGTCGAATGTGTTTTAAGATTTGACAACCCCTTATACATGCTTGAAATGAATCTACTACTGTTATCTCAATTATATGCTTTTCTGAATAGCTCTATCAAGCATGTATTTGCCTTGGTTACATTTTTAAGCGTCTTATTAACATATCGCATCTGTAAATACCGATTAAAAAATCTTGTTTTTCTAATAAGTATTTCTGTTTAAGTATTTCAAAACTGAACATCATTTAAGAATTTCAATATCTCCCTCTAGATTATATTCTTTTATGGTAGTTTTCCATATTTTAAGAGTCAATTTCACCCACGGGTTATCAATAGTATTTATGTACCTTTGCAGGTTGTTATCAGCCAAAATTGCTTGTATGGGGATGGGAAGTACCCGCTCCTCAATGTTTTTCCATTGAGCGTCATATGATGGGTTGCACCAACATATCACAGCTCTCAACTGTGCTGCAAAATAATAATCTCTTAGAGAAGGTAGGCCCCATCCCCCCTTTTCCTTTGCTAATTGCAAAGTTTTGAGACGAACTCTAGGCCTTTTACCCTGGCAAATATACCTTGGTAACATTTTTTTCCATTCATTGAATTGATTTTGATTCATCTCTATTGGTAGGGTCTGAAAGAGATATAACAACCTGGGCAGTATATTCATTTTAATAGACTCAATCCTTGTACTGAGACTGAAGAAAGGAATCAGGTTCCATCTTGCCATATCTTACTTAATTTTTTAATATAAGGGCTGATAATTACATTCTGATAATTTTGCCAAATCTGCTGGCATAATGATGCCCAAATATTTGAAAGACTCTGTTTACCATGCCCAGGGATATCTACTTGCAATTTCTCTTGGTGGGCTATAGTAATATGAAAGTCATTGGGTTTTATCTATGTTGATCTTGTATACTGATAATTGACCATATTGTTCAAAGGATTGCATCAATTTAGGTAAAGAGTATGTTGGTTGCCTTAGATCAGGAGTCGGCAGCCTTTACCACTGAAAGAGCCATTTGGACCCATTTCCCACAGAAAACACTGGGAGCCACAGAACCCGTTTGACATTTAAAATGAAATAACACTGCATACAACGTTTTTTTTTGCCTTTATGCTATGTATAAACAAACTATAATGTGTTGCATTTATGAAATCGATGAACTCCTGCAGAGAAAACGAAATTACATTTCTGCATGCAACAAAAATATTTTGAACTCCAAAAAAAAGATGTTGGGTTGAAGGTTACTTTTAAGTAAAATACTCAATGTCTATTTGAGTCCTTCTTCTAGTTATGAAAAACGCCGAACTTAAATTGTCCGCCAGCAGCAAACCAAAAATAACGTCAGCCAGCTGTCAACCTGAAAAATAAAAGGACTATTTCACTGAACAATGAAAAAATATGAATATATGTAAAATAATAGGCAATTAAAATATTTATCATACTTGGTTAATGGGATTTCTGCTCCTGGACCTCAGCGCACAGCATCTGCACATCAGGGCTGTATGACGTCACCTTCATCTTTACACAGGATCGCAAGCTGTCATCTGTGAGGCGTGCACGATGTTTGTTTTTAGTAAAGTTCATGTTGGAGAACACCTGCTCACATACATAGGTGGATCCAAAGATCGACAGGACTCCAAGCGCATACTTTTTAATGTTTACATAAATGTCGGGGATAGCATTCCATGTTTCGAACACAAGTTTGTCCGGTTTGGGGAGGTTTTCAATATCACTCCATTTGTGATTCTGAGCAAGAACGGCCTTCTGACGGGTAACATCTTCAAGGTCTGCTGTCAAGCGTCTAAACTTGGACACCCATATGTCTTTGTCGGCTATGTCGGCCAGTTCCATCTCAAGATCAGGTTGACTCACACCTGCCAATGCAGTCGTATTCAGTAGGGATGGATAGATGCTTAGGGGAGTGACCGGGAAGGATAATGTGTTTTTTTCCTCTCTGAACTCACAGAAGCGTTTCCCAAGCGATGTTTGCATTGCGATGATTGAAGAATGTAAATACTCCGAATTTATCATGTCGTGAGCTTGTTTGAACTCTCTCAAATTGGGGAAGTGAGACAATGTGCCTTTCTGTAAATCTCTGGCAAGCACTGTCAACTTGCGCTCGAATGCCAAAACATCCTCCAACATGTGCAGGGCTCTGCGTCCTTTCCCCTGAAGAGCTGTGTTCAGCGTGTTCAGGTGTGCTGTCATGTCTACCATGAAGTGTAGCTTTTCCAGCCACTCTGGCTTTTCCAGCTCAGGAAAGGTGAGCCCTTTGCTGCCCAGGAAAGTTTTCACTTCTTCCAGACACGCGACAAAGCGTTTCAACACCTCCCCTCTGGACAGCCACCGGACTTTGTTGTGCAGCAGGAGATCAGAATATGCGCTTTCCAGCTCGTCCAGTAACAAACGGAATTGACGGTGATTTGAACTTTTTGCCATTATTTTATTGACAATCTGAATGACAACATCCATTACTTCTGTGCATTCCGGAGGAAATGTTTGAGCGCACAGTGCCTCTTGGTGCAAGATGCAGTGAAAAGTCAGCAGCTTTCTGTCCAGCGACTTCTGCAGTAAAACCACAAATCACTTGTGCGCTCCTGTCATACTTGGTGCCCCATCAGTAGCTACTGACACCAGGTGGGTGATCTTTATTCCTTTGGTTCTTAAACAATTCAAGACAGCCTCACAGATGTCCTCCCCCCGTGTTTGGCCTTTTAGAGGTATCAACTCAATCATTTCTTCCTGTGGCCTGGCAGAGTTTACATACCGGCAGAACAGCGCTATTTGTTCAATATCACCTTTGTCTTTAGACTCGTCACAGGCAATCGAGTAGGCCACAGCTGAATTGATGTCTTTAATTTGCTGTCTTGTGATGTCGTCTGCCATTTTTATGGTTCTGTCTTTGACAGTCTTTGCAGAGAGGGGCATATCCCAAATTTTCTGCACAATTTCACTCTTGTTTTTAAAGTCCATGAATAGATGTTCTGAAATCTTAATGAAAGATTCTTTTATATATTCACCATCTGTAAACTGCTTCCCGTGCCTGACTATTTCCTGAGCGGCAACAAAACTAGCATATGTAGTTGATTTTCCAGACTTCATCCACTTCTTGAAATGATTTTTCAGATCAACCTTCCGCATCAGTTCCGAAACGGCTTTTTTTCTCCATCTCCATCCGGATATTTTTGAACAAAGGCTGCGTGTTTATTCTGGAAATGTCTTGTGACATTTGACTTTTTGTTGTTTGCTAGTTTCTCATTGCATATTAAGCATACCGGTAAACCAGTCTCGTCAGCAGTGAAAGCAAATGAATCTGCCCACGTATCATTAAACGTTCTGTTTTCTTCAGTCACTGTTCTTTTTTTAGAATTCTCCATAGTTAGCCTACCTTGGATCGAAAAATTAAAGAAATCGTGCACTGGTGGGTGTCAGGCATTGGCAGTGGTGACGTATATTAATAGCGACAAAAAACACGTTTTATTTAGATTGTACAAGATCACCATAATCTTCAAATTTAGAACTACATTTCAAAAACTAACAAACTAACATAAAATACATTTTAATTAAATACTCATCATTTATTTTCCAAAGCCATAGGGAGCCGCAGCACAGAGATGAAAGAGCCGCATGTGGCTCTGGAGCCGCGGGTTGCCGACCCCTGCCCTAGATAGATCAACATGTCATCCGCGTAACAAGCCAATTTATGCTTTGTCCCTTTAATAGTAATTCCCCTGATATCTTCATTTTGTCTGATGTATTGAGCTAATGGGTCCAGGTATAATGCAAAAAGTAGCGGTGACCATGCACAACCCTGTCTCGTGCCCCTTTCTAGGGTAAGACTATTTAATAAATATCCATTGATTTTAATCCTAGCAGTAGGGTTGTCATATAGTGTCTGTATAGTTTTACTAATTGTGTCTTGGAAACCAGATCTATGTAAAACTCTGTAAAGAAAATTCCAATTAACCGAATCAAATGCCTTTTCAGCGTCCACACTTATCACTATTGTTTTGATTTTATTTTTTTGAATATGATCTATAATGAGAAGCGTCCTTCGAATATTGTCTTGTGTCTGGCGTTGTCGTATAAAAGCTGTCTGATGGTTACGTATCAGTATGGGTAGAAACTCCTCTAATCGTTTGGCCATGATGGAGGTAAATAATCTATAATCTACATTAAGAACGGATATTGGTCTAAATGACCCACATTCCATTTTATCCTTGCCTTCTTTCGGTATAGCTGAGATTATCGCTTCCTTCCAACTGGGTGGCATTTGTGCCTTTTTTAGAGCCCAGTTCAGTTCAGTGTGGGGAGTAAAACAGGAATTAACTCATTTTTAAATTCTTTGTACCACTCTGCCGTATACCCATCTGATCCTGGTGACTTTCTTAATTTAAGCCTACTAAATGTAGCTTTTAATTCAACTTCAGTTATGTCAGCAGTCATCGTTCTATTTTGTTCTTCACTTAAAGTGGGTAACTCTAGAGAATTCAAGAAGGTGTCAATTTGGGTTATGCTTCCCCCTGGAGCTTTGGAATATAGAGTTTTGTAAAACACTTCAAAAGCTTCCTGAAATTCGCGTAGCTTATTTTTTAATAATTTTTGTTCGTGGGTCCCTAATTCTATGAATTTTATTTTCTGTTTTTTTTTTCAGTTTCCACACCAGTATTTTCATAGACTTTGATCCACTTTCATAATGTCTCTGTTTTAGAAACATTAAATTTTTCCTGATTTCTTGCGTAGCCAAACTATCAATTTCATTCCTAATTTTAATTTCCCCAATGTATCCTGTGCCAAATTCAATTTGTGTTTTTTTTTCTCTAGTTCCTGCAGCCTATTTTGTAATTCCTCTAATGTTTTATTCCTTATTTTTTTCTTATATGAAGATATCACTATAATTTTCCCTCTTAAGACAGCCTTCAGAGTATTCCATAAAATGGGAGGTGAAACCCCTCCATTATTATTAAATTCTAAGTAGAGACCAATTTCTTTTTAAATTTGTTCCTTAAAGTACGGATCATTGAGTAGGGTTGAATTTAGATTCCAAATAGTATTCTTTGGTTCTAGGTCAAAATCAACAGATAAATATATAGGTGCATGGTCACTTACATCGATTGTCCCAATTCCACAGGTGTTTATTTTGTCTTTGTCTTTTCCAAATGTTATGAAATAGTCTATTCTTGTATATACAGAATGGGGAGCAGAATAATGAGTGTAATCCCTTCTGTCGGGGAAAAGGTCCCTCCATATATCAATTAAACCAACATCCTCAAAAAGTGTATTAACTTTCTTATGTACCGTAGATTCCGGATTTTAAGCCGCTACTTTTTTCCCACATTTTGAACAGCTTTGAACTCTGCGGCCTTTAATACGGAGCGGCTAATACATTATTTTTTTCATGCCGCCAAAAACATTTTGCCTCGTAACAGTAGACCAATAAAATTGATGAGTAGTTCACAGAGGTCCAATGAAATTGTACGATAAATCAAGCGCACTTTCACAATTAAATTATTGTAAATCAGTCATTTGTACTCACCCTCATCAACATGGAAAACACTCGAAGAAAAGCATTGTGCTGCCTTTATGGCAGTTATTTAGTTTATAATATTTTCGTTTAGTAATTCATTTTCTAGTTAAAGTTAGAAGAGTTTTAACTATATTTGTTTTCTGTACTACATCGCGGGATGCTATGACGTCACACCCGGTTTCGCCGCGTCTTGTGGGATACCGGTTTGCGATAAACGGGAAGGAGGGGGCGAGCGGCGGAGCGGCTTTGGATCTGAGCGAACGCTGCTTTTAAGTTAAAGGCGATCAATAACTTTTCCTGGTAGGCTGCAGTATATATATTTTTTACCAGTCGTTAGGAGATATTGGAATGTTGTTCAGTAAAAAAGTATATGCAACGTATATTTAAAAGTAGCCGCGTTACAGGCACGGTTCGAAAAAAAGCATTTGCAATATGTATTTGTTTATGTTACCATATGGATTTAATTAAAAGTTAAAAAATCCTCACGTGTAATATCTTTCTGTGTAAATATCTCATATTACAACGTGGGACACCTGCGGCTGAAAATCCGGTGCGGCCTAAAATCCGGTGCGGCCTGTACAAGTAAAAAATTGATTTTATTTCTAAAATTAGAGCCAGCGGCTTTTAATCAGGTGCGCTCTGTAGTCCGGAATCTACGGTAAATAGGATTTTGTTTCATAGGTTTTTCTATTGGAAGAGTCTAAGTTTGGTTGTAATTGTAAATTTAAGTGTTCCCCACGTATCAGGAGACTTTCTGTTTCCGCTACCATAATAACAGTAATTTTCTGAAAGAAACCAATATCACTTCCTGGGTGTGCGTATATATTTAATAGAGTAACTGAATTTCCGTCTATATTCTCCCTTACCAGAATATATCTGCCCTCTTTATCTCCCATTTCAAATACTTTTTCAAAATTTAGTTTACTTGATATAAGAATAACAACTCCTCTCCTATTTCCTGATTTATGTGAGGAGAAAAAACAGATTAGTGAAGCCCATTCTCTTTAATTTTCTATGCTCCTTATCACTTAAATGAGTTTCCTTTAAATGTACTACATGGGCTTGTTCTTTTTTCATTTTGGATAAAATTCTGTTACGTTTGATTGGATTTAATAGCCCATTGACAGTAAAAGATATGAATTTTACTTTGTCCTTAGCCATCTGTATTTATCTGTCAATGTATCGTTGAAATTAGCAGAATAAAACTAAGCAGTGAAGGTGTGATTCCAAGGCTGAGGTCTCTGGTAGATGACCCTGCGTTGAGCTAGAGGAAATGTCTAGCTGTGGGGGATAACCCCTCCTACTTGTGAGTTAAGGGCCCCCATTGCAGTATTCATAAAAGTCAGTGAACAAATCCATTACACAGAAAAGATTTCCCTGTGTACTCCTCCTATATACATACACCCACATATATATTACATACATACATGTATATGCACACATATGTATTACATACATACACATATATGCACACATGTTTATTCTCATTTTGGTGGGGAAAAAGGAGTAAGTGAGCGAATAAAGAATAACTACTAAGTAATATAAAATCCACATTATAATAAGTATTTCTCGAGATAGGTATATCACTGTCTACTTTTGCTTCCGTTTAGCTTCTCAACATTTTTAAAGTTAGCCAAACCTTATGGCTCTTCTGGAGGGGGTGAGGGCTGTCTTTGGAAAACTCCCAGTCTCTTCTTGATATAATTCTCTCGGCCTCCTCCCGTCTCCTGCCTTCTAGATTCTCACACTATTTCCCAAGCGGAGCGGTATAATTCCTCTGCCTGGCTTTCTCTCGGTTTGATCACGCTGACGGGCAACCCTCTGGCCTTCATGTCTGTAGTCGCCTCTTCCATTGTCTGGTACAACCGCGTCCCGTCTTCATAAAACACTTGAAGTTTAGCAGGGTACGGAGTTTGAAATCTAATCTTTCCTTGTTTTAATATTCACTTTACTTCAGAGTATTCTTTACCTTTCTGCAGGACCGTGGTGGGGGGGGGGGGTAATCTTGGTCAAAATATATTAATTTATTGTCCTAGGACACCCTCTTCTTACCCCAGGCCCCTCGTAGAATCTCCGCCTTAGTACTGTATTGAAGGAATTTAATTATTACTGAGCGTGGCTTATCTTCTCTGCCTCGGGTAGGCTTTGGGACAATGCGCCCTCTCAATTTCCAGCTCCATAGTCGAGGGAAGCTACAGCGCGTCCCGCAGCAACTTTCTGACAAACTCCGTCATAGACAAGCCCTCCGCTCCTTCGGGAACATTGTATATTCTGATACTTTTCCACCATGATCTTCCCTCCAGGTCAAGCAGTTTACCTTCTTGTTGATTTAATATTTTTATTGTCTTACTCAGTATCCGTTCCACGTTTTGAATGCGATCTTCCTTCTCAATTCGAGTCTCTGCCACCGCTATTTTTTGATTGACGTTGGCGAGCTCTGACTTAATATCATGTAGCTGCTGTTTTATATCTTTCTGGAAATCCCTTATCTCTTTCAAAATTTCGATCATACTTGCCGCTTCGCCTGAACAAGACCCATCGTCTACCTCGCTAGCACAGGGTCGGGTAGGAGAGCCGCTCGCTGCACCTCTCTCGGCCGCAGGCTCCACAGTGTCGCTTTTTTATTTCCATTCTTTTTCCCCATTCTTGTCCCTCTTATTAGTTCAAATAGACCATAGACAATAGACAGTAGGTGCAGGAGTAGGCTGTTCGGCCCTTCTAGCCAGCACCGCCATTCACTGTGATCATGGCTGATCATACACAATCAGTACCCCGTTCCTGCCCTCTCCCCATATCCCTTGACCCCGCTATCTATAAGAGCTCTATCTAACTCTCTCTTGAATGCATCCAGAGACTTGGCCTCCATTGCCTTCTGGGGCTGAGCATTCCACATATCCACCACTCTCTGGGTGAAAAAGTTTTTCTGCATCTCTGTTCTAAATGGCCTACCCCGTATTCTTAAACTGTGGCCTCTAGTTCTGGACTCACCCATCAGCGGGAACATGCTTCCTGCCTCCAGCGTGTCCAATCCCTTAATAACCTTATATGTTTCAATCAGATCCCCTCTCATCCTTCTAAATTCCAGTGTATACAAGCCCGGTCGCTCCAATCTTTCAACATATGACAGTCCCGCCATTCCAGGAATTAACCTCGTGAAACTATGCTGCACTCCCTCAATAGCAAGAATGTCCTTCCTCAAATTTGGAGACCAAAACTGCACACAGTAATCCAGGTGGGGTCTCACCAGGGCCCTGTACAGCTGCAGAAGGACCTCTTTGCTCCTATACTCAACTCCCCTTGTTATGAAGGCCAACATGCCATTAGCTTTCTTCACTGCCTGCTGTACCTGCATGCTTGCTTTCATTGACTGATGTATAAGAACACCTAGATCTCGTTGTACTTCCCCTTTTCCTAACGTGACTCCATTTAGATAGTAATCTGCCTTCCTGTTCTTGTCACCAAAGTAGATAACCTCACACTTATCCACATTAAACTGCATCTGCCATACATTTGCCCACTCACCCAACCTGTCCAAGTCACCCTGCATTCTTATAACATCCTCCCGACATTTCACACTGCCACCCAGCTTGGTGTCATTGGCAAATTTTCTAATGTTACTTTTAATCCCTTCATCTAAATCATTAATGTATATTGTAAACAGCTGCGGTCCCAGCACCAAACCTTGCGGTACCCCACTGGTCACAGCCTGCCATTCTGAAAGGGACCCGTTAATCGCTACTCTTTGTTTCCTGTCAGCCAGCCAATTTTCAATCCATGTCAGTACTCTGCCCCCAATACCATGTGCCCTAATTTTGCCCACTAATCTCCTATGTGGGACTTTATCAAAAGCTTTCTGGAAGTCCAGGTACACTACATTCAGTGGCTCTCCCTTGTCCATTTTCATAGTTACATCCTCAAAAAACTCCAGAAGATTAGTCAAGCATGATTTTCCCTTCATAAATCCATGCTGACTAGGACTGATCCTTCTACTGCTATCCAAATGTGTCGTAATTTCCTCTTTTATAATTGACTCCAGCATCTTTCCCACCACTGACGTCAGGCTAACCGGTCTATAATTCCCTGTTTTCTCTCTCCCTCCTTTCTTGAAAAGTGGGACAACATTAGCCACCTTCCAATCAGCAGGAACTGTTCCTGAATCTATAGAACATTGGAAAATGATTACCAATGCATCCATGATTTCTAGAGCCACCTCTTTAAATACCCTGGGATGCAAACCATAAGGTCCCGGGGACTTACCAGCCTTCAGACTCAACAGTCTATCCAATACTGTTTCTTGTCTAATATAAATTTCCTGCAGTTCATCCTTTACCCCAGTTCCTTTGGCCACTATTACATCTGGGAGATGGTTTGTGTCTTCCCTAGTGAAGACAGATCCAAAGTACCTGTTCAACTCATCTGCCATTTCCTTGTTCCTCATAATAAATTCACCCATTTCTGTCTTCAATGGCCCAATTTTGGTCTTAACTATTTTTTTGCTATTCACATACCTAAAGAAGTTTTTACTATCCTCCTTTATATTCTTGGCTAGTTTACCTTCGTACCTCATTTTTTCTTGGCGTATTGCCTTTTTTGTTATCTTCTGTTGCTCTTTAAAAGCTTCCCAGTCCTCCAGTTTCCCGCTCATCTTTGCTATGTTATACTTCTTCTCTTTTATTTTTATACTGCCCTTTCCTTCCCTTGTCAGCCACAGCCACCCCTTACTCCCCTTAGGATCTTTCTTCCTCTTTGGAATGAACCGATCCTGCACCTTCTGCATTATTCCCAGAAATACCTACCATTTTTTTTTCACTGTCTTCCCTGCTTGGGTATTGTTCCATTGAACTTTGGCCAGCTCCTTCCTCATAGCTCCATAGTTCACTTTGTTCAACTGTAATACTGACACATCCGATTTTCCCTTCTCCTTCTCAATTTGTAGGTTAAAACATATCATATTATGGTCACTACCTCCTAATGGTTCCTTTACCTCGAGGTCTCTGATCAAATCCGGTTCATTGCACAACACTAAATCTAGAATTGCCTTCTCCCTGGTAGGCTCCAGTACAAGCTGTTCTAAGAATCCATCTCGGAGGCACTCCACAAACTCCCTTTCTTGGGGTCCAGTACCATTCTGATTCTCCCAGTCTACCTGCATGTTGAAATCCCCCCCTGACAACTGTATCATTACCTTTGCGACATGCCAATTTTAACTCTTCATTTAACTTACACCCTACATCCAGACTGCTGTTTGGAGGCCTGTAGATAACTTCCATTAGGGTCTTTCTACCCTTAGAATTTCTCAGTTCTATCCATACTGACTCTACATCCCCCGATTCTATGTCCCCCCTCGCAAGGGACTGAATATCATTCTTCACCAACAGAGCCACCCCACCCCCAAAATACTTTTGAAAAATACTATATTTGATGGGTTAACGGGGCTTAATACGCGTTTTTCCAGAGGAGATAGTGACTTAAGCTGCCATTCTCGATGATGACATCACCAGACCCCCACTCCCACTTTCAAATCTCTTACTATCACTTCTTTCAGTTAGTCCTGACAAAGGGTCTCGGCCCAAAACATCGACTGTACTTCTTCCTATAGATGCTGCCTGGCCTGCTGCATTCCACCAGCATTTTGTGTGAGTTGCTTGAATTTCCAGCATCTGTAGATTTCCTCGTGTTTGTAATTTAAGAGGCGTCTGGATAGGTACATGGAGAGGTATGGGTTGAAATGGGTGGAAGATGTGGTTGTATAGACTCACCAGGCTGAGGGGCCTCTATCCATTCTGCATTACTCGATGAAGCTGGCTGATTTTTTTTTTAAGCATTGGCATGCTACCAGATGACTCGATTATGGCAAATTTAACAAGGTGGTGGTGAATTGGTGGAAGTCATTCCCACAGACAACTGGGTATATTTAAAGAAGAGGTAGGTTTTGATTAGTAAGGTTGCCAGAGGGAAATAGGCAGGAGAAGGATAATGAGATGGAAAAATAAAATCATCCTTTACTGAATGATGAAGATCCAGTGGGCTGAATGGCCAAATTCTGAAACCACATCTTTTCTGGCACTCCCTTTTAATAACGGTAGTGAGGAAAAGGCTGTAATCCTAACATCACCTGGGAAATCTATTTGAACAAATTTTTAGGGACTAGATTAATGATCACTTGAAAAGGCAGGGACTGATCAATGTTCAAAGTAAATTTATGATCAAAGTTCATGTGTGTCACCATATGCAACACTGCGATTTATTTTCTTGTGGGCATTCACAGAAAATACAAGAAACTCAATAGAATAATGAAAGATTGCACCCAACCGGATGGACAAACAACCAATATGCAAAAGGCAGCAAACTGCAAATACATAAAGAAAGAAAATAAAATAATAACACTTGTGAAATTCCTACAACATCTGATGAAGCATTGGCATACTATAATCACCCTATCTATTAACAGCTAAAAAAGAGCAGCCAGCAATATCAAGATATACTGAGGCATTTTCCAGGGCAACTCTCTAAGCCCACTATTGTCCTGTCGAGCTTTAAAACCGCTTTACTTTACTGAATCGGATGAAACTTGGGTATCAGATCAGGAACAACCAAGCAATTTATAGCTTGACATACTTTCTATACATGGATGATTTGAAACTATATGCTCCTTAACCAGTAAGGCTAAATCAATTAATTCAAATAGTAGAGCTGTTTTCAAAAAAATATAAACAGGAACTGTGGGCTAGCTAAGTGCAGATTATTAAACATAAAGAAAGATGCAATAGAGCTAATAGAATATAAAACGAGCAGAATACAGTACAACTGAAGGATTAATATGAAATGTATATCTGGGATATCACCAAGCAAAGGAAATAGATCATAGTGCAATAAAAAGAAAATTTTCCACAGAATTTACTTCAAGGCTTAAGAAAGTATAACAGAGAGAACTCAGTAGTAAAATATAACGAAGGCAAGAAACACTTTGGCTATATCTGTACTAATGTATTCATTTGGCATAATATCTTGGTCCAAAACCATTCTGAAAAATTTACAAAGAAAAATTGAACTGAGATGACAAATTTCAGAAAACACCATGTCCACTCGAATGCACTTAGATTAACACTACCTAGGACAGAAGGAGAAAGAGGAATAACAGACATAAAAATTAAACAACCGTCAGACAAAACTTCAAAGGATACATTTTTATCAATGAAAGCAGGATTCAGCACGTGAGCATAGGCAATTGTGATAATACACACCAATAAACAAAAGCATAACCCAGAAAAATGAAGAAATTATCACTATAGAATAAAAAGTTAACCAATGGAAGAGTATGATCATTCATGGAAGACATCCCCGTGATCTGCGCAGAGCAGATGTCAACAAAGATGTGTCAAATGCGTGGCTCAGAGTTGGAGATCTCTTCCCAGAAACAGAAGGGTTCCTTGTGGTAATACAGGACCAGGTAGTTAACACAAAAAATTGAATTGAAATGACGTTATTACTTACATCCTTCAAATACATGAGTAAAAATCTTTACGTTACATCTCCGTTCAAATGTGCAATTATAGTAATTTATAATAATATGTAAAACAGGATAGTGGATATAACATAAAAATACAGTAGCGTTAGCATGAATTAAGCAGTCTGAACGCCTGGTGGAAGTAGCTGTCCCAGAGCCTGGCTTTTATGCTTTCCTGGGTGGTAGCAGCTGGAACAGTTGTGGTTGGGGTGACTCGGGTCTCCAATGATTCTTCAGGCCCTTTTCTCACACCTGTCTTTGTAAGTGTCCTGAATAGTGGGAAGTTCACATCTACAGATGTATCGGGCTGTCCGCACCACTCTCTGCAGAGTCCTGCAATTGAATGAAGTACAGTTCCCAAACCAGGCAGTAATACAGCCAGTCAGGATGCTCTTAATCTTGCCCCTATAGTATCGAATTTGGGGAGATCGTACCAAACTTTTTCAACCGTCTGAGGTGAAAGAGGCGCTGTTGTGCCTTTTTCACCACACAGCCGGTGTGTACAGACCACGTGAAATCCTCAGTGATGTTTATACCCAGGAACTTCAAGCTATTCACCCTCTCAACCCCAGATCCATTGATGTCAATAGGGGTTAGCCTGTCTCCATTCCTCCTGTAGTCCACAACTAGCTCCTTTGTTTTTGCGACATTGAGGGAGAGGTTGTTTTCTTGACACCACTGTGTCAGAGAGAGGACGACTTCTCTGTAGGCTGTCTCATTATTTGATAATTGGCCTATCAGTGTAATATCATCAGCAAATTTAATTAGCAGATTGGAGGTGTGGGTGGCGACACAGTCATGAGTATGCAGAGAGTAAAGGGAGGGGGCTTAGTACACAGTGCTGAGGGGCAGAGGTGAGGGAGCCCACTCTTACCACCTGCCGGCGATCTGACAGGAAGTCCAGGATCCAGCTGCAGAAGCCAGGGTGAGGGCTGAGGTCTCTGAGCTTCTTGTTGAGCCTGGAGGGAATTATAGTGTTGAATGCTGAACTGTAGTCCAAGAACGGCATTTTCACATAAGCTTCCCTCTTCTTTAGGTGTGTAAGGATGGTATGTAGAGCTGTGGCTATTGTGTCATCTGTCAATCGTTTGTGTTAGTAGGCAAATAGTAGGGGGTCCAGTGTGGGTGGTAGCAAGCTGCAGATGTAGTCCTTGACCAGCCTCTCAAAGCATTTGCTTATTATTGAGCTGAGTGCAACAGGACACCAGTCATTCAGTCATGTTTTCTTGGTCTTTTTAGGTACAGGGACAATGGTGAATGTTTTGAAGCAGGAGGGCACTCTACACTGGGAGAGGGAGAGATTAAAAATGTCTGTAAACACACCTGCCAGTTGTGCCGCGCACACTCCGAGTACCCGTCCTGGGATGCCGTCCGGTCTTGTGATTGTCCACCCGTTGGAAACACCTGCATGCTTTGTCCTCAGAGATGACCAAGCTGCTGGTCATACCATCTGCAGGTATCCTCGGGCTCAGTATTGGTGACATCGAATCGAGTGTAAAAAGATTTAACTCATCCGGGAGAGAGGCATTAATGTTGGAAACTCCACTGTGTTCAGCTTTGAAGTGTGCAGACCTTGGCATGTGCTGTATGTGTTTTTGGTGGAAAGTTGAGTCTGAATCTTGTCTCTGTATTGTTACTTTGCGCAGATCGCAGCTTCATTTCTTTAGCTCTTGCTGATTACCAGCAATGTAAGCTCTGTCTTGCTCAATAAGTGCTGCTCACATGGAACTGTTGATCCAGGGTTTCTGATTTGGGAAGACCCTGATCGTTTTCTAGGGGACAACATCCATGATGCACTTCCGGATGAAACCCGTGGCCCCTACTGTGAACTCGGAGATATCCTCATCATGGAAGACATTCCAGTCAACGTCATCAAAGCAGTCTTGCAGCATGGAGGCCGATTGGTTGGACCAACAGTGGACTGTTTTAACTATGGCCACCTCTTGTTTCAGCTTCCGCCTGTACTTTGGCACCAGAAAAATGGAGGAGTGATCTGATTTACCAAATAGAGGGTGGAGGAGCACTTTGTTAGTATTGCAGAAGGGAGAGTAGCAGTGGTTGAGCATGCTATCTCTACCTGTGTGCTCACCTGGATGTGTTGGCAAAACTTTGGAAAGACTTTAGTCAGAAACACTCTGTTAAAGTCCCCAGTGATGATGAAGGCAACTTCCAGGTGTGCAGTTTCCAGGGTGCTGATGGTCTTGTACAGTTCTTTGAGAGTCAGGTCAGTATCAGCCTGCGGCGAAATACACACCGCTGTGATAATAACAGCCGTTAGTTCCCTAGGCAGCCAGAAAGGTCTACACAGCAGCACCAGGTATGCCAGATCTGGGGAACAAAAGAGTTTGAGAGCATGCACATTCTGGGGTTGCACCAGGCATTATTGACCATGAGTCATACCCCACCTCCTTTTCGCAGAGAGGTTTTTACACCTGTCCACCCGGAACAGGGAGAACCCAAAGGGCTCGATGCCATGATCCGGTATCTCCTCCATCAGCCAGGTCTCCACAAAGCACAAAACGGTGCATTCCTTTGTTATCCGCTGAGAGGAGATTCTGGCTCTCAGTTGACAAAGCTTGTTGTTCAGGGACTGTGCATTAACCAGGAGTATGCTAGGAAGCGGCAGCCGATTAGCACACCCTGTCAACCTGACCAGACACTGGCCCTTCTCTCTTGCCTCTGATGCCACTTCCATGGTAGCTGTGGTGTAGTAGGTGAATCTCCCACTGCTCACACAAGCAGGAGATCCCAGTGTAGTGGGTAAATGCTGTATTCCTGATGTTCAGGAGAGTCAGTCTGTCTATCATATCTGATGTGACTATCAGCTACTTGAACAAGAAATGCGAAGGAAGTTGCAGAAATCAGAAGTATACTGTAAAGTTGGAATGGAGCTTGCAGCACTGCTGCCGTTAATGGTGCCATCTTCTCCAGTGTCTTTCAAAAATACATAATAAAAGACCAACAAATTCAAGGCAATAAATGCAGAAAATGGCAAGAGAAACCAGAAACAATCCAGCACATTACAGGATCCTGCAGCAGTTTAACTCAATCTGATTACTTACACAGACGCAATCAAGTGGCAAACGTCATTCACCAAAATCTTGCTTTAAAACACAAACTCATAAAAGAAACTCTACTATAAATACAAGCCTGATCTAGTTTTAGAGTCAGAGTCCCACAAATGATATTATGACTGATCCATTATTACAGATAGACAATGTCTGGATATACAGGTTAAACAAGCAAGAACCAGTTATCCCCTCTGGCTCAGGAGCCTGATAGTTGAGGGTGCTTCCTGAACCTTGCGGTATGAATCCTAAGGCTTCTGTACCTTCATCCAGATGGCAGCAGCGAGAAGAGAGCGTGGTCTGGATGGTGGTGTCCTTGATGATGGATGCTGCTGTTCTGTGACATGTAGATGTCCTCAATGTTGGTGTGACTGTGGAATGATTGTTGGTGCGACTGTGGAATGATTGTTGGTGTGACTGTGGAATGATTGTTGGTGCGACTGTGGAATGATTGTTGGTGCGACTGTGGAATGATTGTTGGTGCGACTGTGGAATGATTGTTGGTGCTAGGGGTGGAGTGAGTATCTCAGAAATTGCTGATCTCCAGGGATTTTCATGCGCAACAGTGTCAGGAGTTTACAGAGAATGGTGTGAAAAGCAAAAAAAAATCCAGTGAACAGCAGTTCTGTAGGCAAGAACTCCTTGTTAATGAGAAAGGTCAGAGGAGAATTGACAGCGTGGTTCAAGCTGACAGGAAGGAGGCAGTAATGCATTACAACAGTGGTGTGCAGAAGAGTGGACAACCCATTGTACCTTGAAATGCATGGAGGGTAAAGCCACACTAGGTTCCACTCCTGTACCTAATAAAGTAGCCACTGCTTATATAGATGGAGTTGACAGCCAGGGGCATTGTGTCAATGAGCAATACAGTCTGAGATGTGTTGGGGGCAACCTGCAAGTGTCACCACACTTTCAGCTCCAACTCAATGTGGCCACAGGTCACTAAACCTTAGCTGTAAGTGTCTGGAATATGGGAGGAAACTGGTGCAATTGGAAGAAACCCACATGGTCACAGTGAGAATGTGCAAACTCCTTACAGACAGCTGCAGAATTTAAACCCTGATTGCTGCCACTGGCTCTGTAAAGCATTGTGCTTGCCTCTATGGTACCATGCTTCCTTTACGGTAATGGGTGAGAGATTTTGAAAGGAGCCACATTCATCCTCAAACACACTGATGGAGAGTGTGGTGGAAGCTGTGTTACTGACTCCGTTTTGGAGTGTCTGGATGAGCACTTGAGTTGCCTAGGTTATGAGCCAAGAGGTGGAAGATAAAATTAATACAGCTTGGAGCTCAGTAGTTCAATTTAGTATCAGAGGATGCAAACAGTACACAGCCTGAAGTTCTTACTCTTTACAGACATCCACAAAACAGAAAAGAACCCAAAGAATGAATGACAGAAACATCAGAACCTTAAAGCTCCCCTACCCCCTCCCACGCACAAGCTGCAGTTAAAGCATCAGCCTTGATCGAGAGTCCATAACCCAACAGTTCAGTTTCTCACACAGGCTGTCTCTCTGTAGCGAGGGAGGGAGGGAGAAGTTGCTCCTGAAACAAACGACTCAGAAGGCTAGCAGATTGCTCTTTCGATGTTACAATCTGCCATGTCACTTCTCCGAGCCCCCAATTCAAGGACCAACAGGCTGTCACTCACCATCAAAAGGAGAGAGAGAGATGGCTCGATTGCAGAGGCCTTCTTCTGACAGAAGAACACACTGCCTGCTGTCCCGATGTTTCAGTCTCCTATGACGCTTCAGTCGAAGACATCGATGAGGTGCTGGCTTGTTCATGGGCCGCATCCCAGAAGTGCACATATGCCAGGCCACACCTGGAGATATCGAAATGCAGGCCGCATGACGAGCCCGAGAATGAGGACCCACTGCCCTTGGAGAACCGTAGTTTGAGCTGCAGCTGTAGATCACCTTGAAAAGAAAAGAGAGACATGAGAAAGGAAGAATAAGCTGTTTTGCAGAACTGGAAGAAATGGCCTGGGCCTGAAAAAATCTCTGGCCCCATCTTTTCTCGCTCTTCCCAGTCCCACTCATTGGTCAGGGTCAATATGGGTGTGATGGGTTGAATGGCCTGTTTCCAGATCCAACAACTTATCACTGTTCTACATGTTCTACACTGTCTGTATCTTAGAGAAATCTAGAAATACCAACCTGGCTGATCACAGCGAATCACATGGTTCTGTGGGATGGCACTTTCACACAGTGATCCTGTGCTGAAGTCGCTGTCAGAGGGTTGTAGCAGTGCAGTAAGAAGAATGCTGTTTGCCTCTGGTTCCCTTTAGCATGGTAAACTCGCAGCTGCTCTCCCTGAATTTTGTGTGTGAGGGATAGATTTGCACCCATGCCCTCATTTGTACAATAACATACAGGAGGAATGTGCTAGATGCAGGATATTATGGCTGCAGTAAAACTGACAGTTGATGCAACATGAAGCATAGCCTGGTTCTGAGGATGATGTTAATTAATTAGAGATACAGTGCGAAACAGGCCCTTCTGTCCCTTTGAGCTGCAGCATCCAACAACTTCCCCCATTTAACTCCAGCCTAATCACAGGATAATTTACAATGACCCATTAGCCTACTAACCAGTATGTCTTTAGACTGTGGGAAGAAACTGGAGCACTTGGAGGAAACCCACATATTTCATAGGGAGGACGTACAAAACTCCTTACAGAGCACACTGGGATTGAATCCTGAGCTGTAATAGCATCACACTAACTGCTCTGCCAAGTTGTAGGAGCAGGATAAAGGAATTTGGCCTATCGAGTCTGTTCCACCATTCCATCATGACAAGTTTATTATACCTCTTAACCCCATTCTCCTGCCTTCTCTCTGTAACCTTTAATGCCCTGAAGAATGAAGAATCTATCAACCTCTGCTTCAAATTTGTTCAGTGACTTGCCCTCCATAGCTGTCCATGGCAATGAATTCCACAGATGCACCATCCTTGGGCTACAGAAATTCCTCCTGATCTCTGTTCTAAATTGACGTCCCTCAGTTCTGAGGCTGTGTCCTCTGCTCCTAGACTTCTCTGCTATAGGAAACATACCCTCCACATGCACTCTATCTAGTCTTTAAATATTTGATAAGTTTCAATGAGATCCCCTCTCATTCTTCTAAATTCCAGTGAGTATAGTCCCAGAGCCATTAAACACTCATTGTACGTTAACCCCTTTAATCTCCTATCATGGACCCCCCTCTAGTGTGAGCACATCTTTTCTTAGATAAGGGGCTCAAAACTGCTCACCCTACTCCAAGTTCAGGCTTTATAAAGTTTCAGCATTACATTTTTGCTCTTATATTCTAGTGCTCTTGAAATGAATGCTAACGTTACATTTGCCTACCTTACCATCGTCTCAACTGCAAGTTAATCTTTAGGAAATCCTGCACAAGGACTTCCAAGTCTTTTTGTGCCTCAGATTGTTGAATTTTCTCCCTAGTTAGAAAATAGTCTATGCCTTTATTCCTTCTACCAAAATGGATGACCTCTTTCTATATAGCTGAAAAAAACTGTTGGTATATTATTTAGCATATTCCAAAGAGGCCGTCTTGACCCAATCTTGGACGTCCTGCCCATTATCCTTGTTGAGTTTCCAGCTCTCTGAAGACTCTGGGAAATGCAATATTCTTGATAGATTTCCACTCCTTCCTTTGCACCTTTGTCCTTGCACCTGTCTTTTTTGCATGTCATCTGATTAGTCCTTGATTTTTGTGAAATAATTGAAGTAATATTGCTTTGAAGATTTTGAAGTTGAGTTTATTGTCACATGGACAAGCATATTTATGCACAGCTAAGTGGCAATCCTGTTATGTTTCTTCTTAGGGTAGCACTTCTTCCCCCTTGAAAGATAAACAAACACAATATTATGTCTTCATTAACCTGCAAGGAACAATAATCATTTCCAACAAAAACATCTACATTCCATAGCCAGCCTCTTTTTGTTTGAATTTCAACTTCAATTGTAATGAGCAACTACAGTCCCTTATCCACTTAACAACTTTTAATCAGACTCTGAGGTGGTTTAATTGCCCTTTTTGGTCTGCTGTTTGTTTACACAGGTGTATTGCTTGCATTTGCTGCATTAATATTTGTGCGTTTTTTGAGAACTCTGATCTGATCAACATGTTCATTTTTACATTTGCTGACCCCTTGGGTGTACTAACAGGTGACATGTCACAGCTAGGGGTTGGAGTTTGTAGTCGTAGAT
This sequence comes from Hemitrygon akajei, assembly GCF_048418815.1. Taxonomy (NCBI): domain Eukaryota; kingdom Metazoa; phylum Chordata; class Chondrichthyes; order Myliobatiformes; family Dasyatidae; genus Hemitrygon; species Hemitrygon akajei. Next base: position 4,736,283 of record NC_133143.1, read on the forward strand.
CCACACAGTTCTGTCTCACTGTATCTGGATCTGGTAAGAATGTGGAGCTACTTCCTTGCGTGGACTTTGTGCCAGAATCATGATCTCGGATTTGCACTTGATCACCAGGCTTCAGGACTGGTCGTCTTTTCATAGTCTTGTCGTGATACTGTTTCTGTTCTCCTTTCCCTTTCACTTTAGTCAGTTTGACCTTGTGTGTTCCTTTAGGTATCAACAGGTTTTCATGCACTGGAAGGTGAGTGCAAATGCATCGACCCATCAACATTTGGGCTGGTGAAAGGCCATTCTGCAGTGATGCACCCTGTAAATCAATAGTCTTTTGTGGAAATCCTCTCATCCATCCTGTGCTTTGTTGATGAGGCATTCAATATCTTGTCTGAACTCTCTGCTAGGCCATTAGATTTTGGCTTATGTGGGATTGAAGTTGTATATTGAAACATGCAAACATTGGCAAAGAATTCAAATTCACAGCTCGAAAATTGTGGACCATAGTCTGATACCACTTCACATGGAACTCCATGCCTCACAAGCACGGTTTCCAGAAAGGTGATGACTATTTGCTGGATGTTGATTGCAGTGTTGCAACCTCTGTGTAATTGAAAAAGTAGTCTGTTACAACAATATGACTTTTCCCATTACAATCAAATAAATCCACTCCAACTTTGAAGTACAGCTGTCTGTTACAGGGTGTGATGTATGCTTCTTTAGTTGGTAGCTAAGGCATATTCCACATGAAGCAATGGTTGGCTGACGTTTTGGTTCATTCTTGGCCAGTACCTCACTTCACAAGCACTACGTTTACATTTTCCTCACCAAGATACCCTTTGTGTATCTTCTGCAGCATTTCCTTACATAGTGACACTGGAATCACAAACCTGTTCCCTTTAAAGACCATATCTTTCACTACTTACAGTTCGGCTCTGTATGCCCATTAATCCTGAATACACATTGGACAGTCATTCTTAGCTGATGACCATCCTTTCCATATTGTATCTTTGAGTTCTTTCATTGTTTCATCCATCCCTGCTGCCTTCCTAATCTGTTCTGTTCTATCAGGAGATACTGGAAGGGAGGCGACAATCACGTCAACATAGGCCTGTATATCTGCTTTAACTTCTTGGTCACCCTGTTCTTTCTTGTTGGCTGCTTGAGACAGCACATCAGCAGCCAACATATATTTCCCAGTGTGTAGATTATCTGCACATCAGATTTCTGCAGTTTTATCAATATGCGCTGTATCCTCATGGGACAGTCATTCAGTGGTTTGGACAATTGAGGCCAATGGTTTATGGTCTGTTTCCACTTCAAAAGCTTGTCCATAGAGATACGGATGGAACCTTCTGCATGCATATGTGCTGGTGAGAAGCTCTTTCTCAATCTGTGCATAGTTGGCTTCCGCACTTTTTAAAACCCTTGATGCATAGGCTACAGGTGGCCATGTGTCATCATGCTGCTGCAGCAGTACTGCTCGAAGGCCAGGCCGGGACACATCAGCCTAGATCCTAGTTCTCCTTTCTGGATCTTAAAACTTTAGTATGGGCTCTTTAGTTATGACTCCTTTTAGCATGTGGACCCTGTTGTCCTATCATCTGCCTGTTACACGAGCGAGGTGGCGGGTGAACCCAAGTGCAGAACACAGGCACAGAGACAGAGTTGGGAGGCGTTCTTGACGTAGTGAACGTGGAATTGGAACTGGCAGTCCTAAGAACCATGAAACAAGGTTACTCACACCAGAGTGGACCAACAAACTGGCAGCTCTTTGTTATGATTGTTATCCTGCATTTGCTGATGGAAAGCAGGTGTGTGTAGTTAGTGGAACCTGGGAATGATTGGAAATTAAATGAGGGGATTGAGGCCCAATTCCTGAGGTAAATAGCCAGGTGGGGGATTGCCAGAAGGGACCATAACACTGCTTGCTCTTCCTAAGAGCCTGCTCGCTACCTTTGCTTTTTTAACAACTGTTCTATCCTGAGTCCCTTCACTCCCGTTTCCTCCCCCTTGCCAAATTAGTTTAAACCATTCCCAACAGCTCTAACAAACCTGCCCATGAGAAAATGGTCCCCCTCAGGTTCAGGTGCAATCCCTCACTTTTAAACACATAGATGGTAAGAAAATGCTTCCTTCTATCTACCTGCCTTAACTAGAAGGCATGGGTTTCGCGTAAGTTATTTAGAGGTGGTTGGAATGTGGAACTCACTGCCTGAGTGTGCGATGGAGTCTGAGGTTCTCATAATATCTGCAGAATATATAATGAAGCCTTTTGTTACGAGACTCACCCCTTGTAATAATGATCAGCGAGGCACAGAGAATCTATATTTACCGACAAGTAACTTCTATTACTTCAACTAAAAAGCAAGTGGGTTCACACTCTATCTACCTGTGTGTGTGCTCCCTACCAGAACCCCTGACGCTGCATGAACAGTCAGTAAAGAGAAGGGGTATTACCTGGGAAAGGAGTCTACACTGGCCAGGCATTCCTCATGGTCCCGAACCCCACGTGTCCATGGTGTCTTCCTTATCCGCGATGGTTGGTCTCTGGCTGCTGGAGAGTTATCGCCCCTGTGTATTTGGAGCACCTGAGTCTTATACTGTTGCTTATCAATTGAACCATTGGATCTGCATCCCACTGGCTCAAGGTCACCTGACCTACCTGGGTCACTTCTTACTGGTCATTGTGCAGGGTTACAACCAACATTGTTTCCTGGTTCTGCCCACCCCAGCCTTGTGTATTTATGCCTTTACACTCTGGCTGGTCCAAACCAGTTAGATGAGGCAACCCAGACAGAGTCGAACAAGATTACCGATTGCAGATCTGGCATTTTACAAGACAAGTAGCTACTCCTCCGAGAATGATCTCAGGTTTGTTGCTCTGATAAGATTGTCCCAGAGCAAGAATCAGTTCAGAGTCCATGCCCTTTACATAACAAATGGCGAATTGTTTGAGAATGGTCTCAGGTTTAGCAGATCATTACCTGAAGCTTCCTGTGTCCACATTCAGTTGCTCTGATTAGATTATCCAAGAGCAAGAATCAGGCTATGTCCACACTAGACCGGATAATTTTGAAAACACCGGTTTCGTGTAAAAATGATAGGCGTCCACACCAAGCGTTTTTGAAAATACCTCTGTCCACATTAAAACGGGCATTTGGGTGAATCTCCTCCTACTGGGCATGCGCAGGACACAGCTACAGAAAACAAGCGACATGCTTGTTGTCAAATTTTGCTGTGAAAGTGTGCGTTTGTGCAGTTACAGACTAGAAAAACTTGAAAGGAAATTGTTAAACGACAGACAGCTGTTGGCTCTCACGCAGGAGGACATAAACTTAAAAAAAAAACAAATACTGGAGCGTATGGAGGCAACCGACGGAGTTCACAGACAGTATGACCCAGCTGATGACGAACATTGAAAAACTCACTAACTCTGTTGCATTAATAAAGCACCTTGTTAAATTTATAAAACATGTCTGCATCAGTGTTATCTTGTATTTCCATACAATGTTACATTAGGCTGTTACACATCTATTGTCAGAGAAGTACTTGCATAAATAGGTAAACCACCTTCATACAAGCAAGGACAGTAAAGGCAAAGTGAGTATACTTATTTATTCAGTAAGTTATGGGTCAAAGTATTTGGTGAGTACATTTCTAACTCTTTTGGCTTCAGTCTCATTGCTGTCTGTTCTGAAATTGTTAGGTTGTGTAGGGGGTTGTGTTCAAGAAAACAATGAAATACCACGCTGCCATCTGTTCCAGCACGTCATGACAGTGTTTTTAGTCATCTCCAGTTACCCCGTCCACATTTCTCTGCCCAATCAGCATTTTCAAATTTACACACTCTGGAGGGTGTTTTAGAAAAGCTCTGTTCTCAGGGGAGGAAAACGCTGTTTCAGTGTGGACAGAGGGTCAAAACGAAGAGAAAAGGCTTTGGTTACGGATTTATCCAGTCTAGTGTGGACGTAGCCTCAGTTGAGAGTCCACAAAAAGGGTGAAACAAAGACAACTAGCTTGTCTGCTTCCCCTGTCCTTGATTAGATTGCAATTTCTTCTGGCCAACATATCCCTCCTCTTGATCCAACGATAAATACTTTAGGATCATTATCTTCCTCTCATTCGGGTGACTGCCGTGGAACCCCAATAGATATGCAATACTTACATTATATAAATACTATGAACATCTACTAACTAAATTTACCCACTTTATACTGACAATCGCCTCTGCTGTTTCGTGACAACATTATTCTCGATTTTTCCATCGTTTCAGCCTTCCACCTTCTTGGTAGATCTACATTGAGCAATACAATTATCAGGGTACATAAAATTAGTACTACAGCAGCATGTGATTCTATTCCTACCCATGGATGTATTTGAACATTTGTCCCCCAATTCCAAAACTTACACCATAAGCTTGGGTCAGTCGATATTTAATTTGCCTTACCAGCATGTGTTTTAATTATTTTAGTGTGTTTAGTCCATTGGTGGATGATCTCCCTTGCTTTCTCCACATCACGTGCTCAGCCCATGGTCAAATGAGGAGTTGGTGGCAGTTCAGTAACAACAGTCCCACAGATATTCATCTGCATCAGTGTTTTGGATCTTGAGGTTCTCCTTCATTACTGTGTGTAATACAAATTTGAGTCCTTCATTTCTACTTAGTTAGATCGTATTACCCGTGCCTGTTGAGATGATTTGTTTCTGTTTATTGAGTGTTTTCTAAGCAATGATATCACTGTTGACATGTTTGTCTGCTGTACTGGCTATGGAACAAGACTGACCATGGCCCCAGTCATGGTAAATTCCATCACAACAAAATACATTATTCTCATGTTGAAATAAACCTATAACACACAAGGGTTATCTGCTCTTATTTCCAGTTTAAATCTTAAATTAAGTCCATACTATGTTTTTGTTTTTCTAGACCACCCAATTACGACTCCCAATTGTCTTTGGACTCGAGGCATCCATTTTTCCTCACCCAATTTTGTTTCAGGATAGGAATCAGAAACAGGTTTATTATCACCAGCATGTGACGTGAAATTTGTTTACTTAGCAGCAGCAGTTCAATGTAATACATAATCTAGCAGAGAGAAAAAAGTAAATTAAATAAATATTATAATAATAAATAAACAAGTAAATCAATTACATATATTGAATAGATTTTAAAAATGTGCAAAAACAGACATACTGTATATATATATTTTTTATTTTATTTTTTTATTAGTTTTTCAAAACATTTTACAAAATTAAAAACCCCAAATCCCAATGAGGAGCATTAATACAGAGCAAGGTTAAGCATACAATATCAATATGCTACAGAGGAAGAGAATTTAACAAAAAAGCACCTAAATTAAAGACAAGTGAGCATAGTGTCCTCCCCAAACCCCACAACACAAGAAAAAAAAAACAATTCCAGACCAACCACCACACAATATAGAGAGTATAAGTCCGGACAATCAAACTCCCAGACTGTGAATACACTTAGCAACAGAGGATAATAATGCCTACTACCAGAAAAGAAAGGGAGCTGAAAGCAAGGGACCGAAGGGAAAAAAAAAACCCTAGTCAAGAGGAAGGTTATGAAAGTAGTCGATAAAAGGCCCCCAGATCTTATGGAACTTTAAATCCGAATTGAGAACTGAATAATGAACGAATATGAGTTTCTTGGAGGAAAGCAATGTCAGCTTTGAGTTGTTTAATATGTGAGAATACCTTCCTCCTTTTAACAGGGTGGTTCAGTCCCTTTACATTCCAGCTCACAAATTTAAGTGCACTAGCCATTATCAATTACTAATGCATAAAAGGCAGCAGGCATATAAAAAATCAAGCGGTACAATAGCAGTCTGGGAGCAGAGATGTAAACATAGATTCGTAAGGTCAAAATATAAACATGTCCTAAACAATAAAGAAATGTTGGAACTGGAAAACCCACCCCATCCACACAACCCAAAACTCGACGGCTACCAAAATAAGTAGCTAGCTCTACCAAAGAAATTAACCCAAATACAACTTCCAGATCTGTGTCATTGACAGCAGTTCCGTATAAATGCTATAACAAACAGTAACTAGTTTATGCACTAGGAAACATAACTACAGATTAGAACACCTTCTGCCAAGATATACAACTTAATACAGAGAAAATCGGAAGAAAACCAAAACTAACCTACCCGCGAAATATTATAGAAGGATAAAGTAAGAGAAAGGGAAAAAAAAGGTAAGAAGGAAAAAGAAAAAAAAGAGGAAGGGGAAAATTGTAAATTCAAGACGAGTATTTATCAACCGTTTACCGAGAAGGGAGAAAAAAACATTCAGAGAATGGAAAAAAAAGGGGGTGAAGAAAAGAAAAAGATAAAATAAATAAGTATTTAAAACAGAGGAAAAATAAATCAGCAGTTGAACTGTGAACCGACAAACAGGGAGGCCTTCACTAAAGACTTCAAACCTCCAAAACAAGTTAGATTTAGTTGTAGAACTCTGTAGGTAAAGTTATACAGAGGTGAAAATAGATTACACACACACCAAATCCCGGGAGAGATTGTCAACAGCCTTTAGAGTTTCAGTGAATAATGTCTGAGTGATTCAAGTGAATTCCGAGTCCAGAGAAAGTAATTTTACTACGAGGAGTACTTATCCACCATTTTAGGAAGTCCGATCAGATTCCGAAGATGACTGGATAGCCGGAAGACTTGCCACAAACGCTTCGGCTTCCCTCGCTGATTTGAACCACTTGAATTCCCCGGTATTAAACTTGATTCTTAGGTCAGCAAGATTACGAAAGGAAGGTTTGAAACCACGATCAAAAAGCACTTTCATTACGCCTTTATACTCAACGCGCATCTTTAAAGTCTGGGGTGCAAAATCTTCCACAAAGCGAATGGTTGTATCCTGGAAAGAAAAAGAGCCTCTGCGACGTGCCTCCACAATCAGACTGTGTTTTACCTGGTATTGATAGAAACACAAGATTACTGGTCGTGGACGGGTGCCCAGAATTCCGGGGGGGGGACATTAACTCTGTGTGCCCGTTCGAGCTCGGGCGGGTTTGGAAGCAGATCCTTCCCGAATATCTCACAGAGAAACTCGGCGAAAGACTTCACGGTTGATCCCTTTTCAGTCGCCTCTGGTAATCCCAGAATTCTGATGTTACAGCGTCTGCTACGATTTTCGAGATCCACCATTTTGGAGAGAAGTTTGTTAGATTTTTCCTCTAAGCTGGAACAGAGAGTCTCCAAGTATCGAACCCGACTTTCTAAAGCTTCAGAAGTCGAATCGATGCGAGATAAGTGTTCAGCATGTTTGTCCACTTTGTCGTTGATCCGATCCAGTTTGTCTTCTAACTGTTTGAAAGCGGTTTTAATTTGCTTTAAGATTTCGTCTCGGAGATTTTCAAGCGCCTTCATCGTCACGCCCGACGAAGTCGTAGTTTCTTTTCTCCCGGATTTAGAGCTCTTGCTAGACGTTGTAGGTTAGATATATTCACAGGCAAGTAAGAGATACCGAAAAAATTCCTATCTAAGCTTTATAAAATGGAGACATTTAGTGCAAAGGTAGCGACAGTAACGGAACAAAAGTTCGGAGCAGCTAAGCAATCGCCATGTTACCGGAAGTCCCATACTGTATATTTTTGAAATAGTGAGGTAGTGTCCAAAGATTGAATGTCCATTTAGGAATCGGATGGTGGAAGGAAAGAAGCTGTTCCTGAATCGCTGAGTGTGTGCCTTCAGGCTCCTGTACCTCCTCCCTGATGACAGAGGGGATGAAGCTGTTCCTGAATCACTGAGTGTGTGCCTTCAGGCTTCTGTGCCTCCTATCTGATGGCAGAGGGGAAGAAGCTGTTCCTGAATCGCTGAGTGTGCGTCTTCAGGTTTCTGTACCTCCTACCTGATGGTAACAGTGAGAAAAGGGCATGCCCTGGGTGCTGGAGGTCCTTAATAATGGACGCTGCCTTTCTGAGACACCACTCCCTAAAGATGCTCTGGGTACTTTGTAGGCTAGTACCCAAGATGGAACTGACTAGATTTACAACCTTCTGCAGCTTCTTTTGGTCCTGTGCAATAGCCCCTCCATACCAGACAGTGATGCAGCCTGCCAGAATGCTCCCCACAGTACAACTATAGAAGTTTTGAGTGTATTTGTTGACTTGCCAAATCTCTTCAAACAACCACTGTCTTGCCTTCTTTATAACAACATTGATATTTTGGGACCAGGTTAGATCCTCAGAGATCTTCACACCCAGGAACTTGAAACTGCTCACTCTCTCCACTTCTGATCCCTCTATGAGGATTGGTATGTGTTCCTTCGTCTTACCCTTCCTGAAGTCCACAATCAGAGACAGGCGCTGGCTAATCTTCCTTTTTCTTTGATTTTTTGACAAAACTTCCCTGATTCTCAGGATGAGGGGACTGAAAATCACCCCCTTGATGGGGTCTGTTCCCATCTTCTTGGAACAGTTGTTCCATCCTCAAGTCTCCCAAATTAGGGCCATCATGTACATCAAGGATTTGAGTACAGGAGCAGGGAGGTTCTACTGCAGTTGTACAAGGCCTTGGTGAGACCGCACCTAGAATATTGTGTGCGGTTTTGGTCCCCTAATCTGAGGAAAGACATTCTTGCCATAGAGGGAGTACAGAGAAGGTTCACCAGATTGATTCCTGGGAAGGCAGGACTTTCATATGAAGAAAGACTGGATCAACTTGGCTTATACTCACTGGAATTTAGAAGATTGAGGGGGGATCTTATTGAAATGTATAAAGTTCTAAAGGGATTGGACAGGCTAGATGCAGGAAGATTGTTTCCGATGTTGGGGAGGTCCAGAATGAGGGGTCACAGTTTAAGGATAAAGGGGAAGCCTTTTAAGACCGAGATGAGGAAAAACTTCTTCACACAGAGAGTGGTGAATCTGTGGAATTCTCTGCCACAGGAAACAGTTGAGGCCGGTTCATTGGCTATATTTAAGAGTAAGTTAGATATGGCCCCTGTGGCTAAAGGGATCGGGGGTATGGAGAGAAAGCAGGTACAGGGTTCTGAGTTGGATGATCAGCCATGATCATACTGAATGGTGGTGCAGGCTCGAAGGGCCAAATGGCCTACTGCACCTATTTTCTATGTTTCTAATTGTTATCTGCCGATGGTGATAACATTCCTGTTTCTCTCCCACCAGTTTCAGCTGGTTGACATGGTACCATCCACTTTTATCTGGAGAAGTCAGCACTTTGAACACTGACGGACTTACCGTAGATTCCGGACTACAGAGCGCACCTGATTAAAAGCCGCTGGCTCTAATTTTAGAAATAAAATCAATTTTTTAATTGTAAAGGCCGCACCGGATTTTAGGCCGCACCGCTACTTTTAAATATACATATGTATCGGTAACACAAATTACGTTGCATATACTTTTTTACTGAACAGCACGAACAACATTCCAATATCTCCTAGCGACTGGTAAAAATATATATACTGCAGCCTACCAGGAAAAGTTATTGATCGCCTTTAACTTAAAAGCAGCGTTTTCGCTCGGGTCTGACGCGCTCGCGTAACGTGATTGGGTCTAATCGGGTCTGATGCGCTCGGGTCTGATGCGCTCGCGTAACGCGATCGGGTCTAATCGGGTCTGACGCGCTCGCGTAACGTGATCGGGTCTAATCGGGTCTTATGCGCTCGGGTCTGACGCGCTCGCGTAACGCGATCGGGTCTAATCGGGTCTGATGCGCTCGGGTCTGACGCGCTCGGGTCTGACGCGATCGGGTCTAATCGGGTCTGATGCGCTCGGGTCTGACGTGCTCGCGTAACGCGATCGGGTCTAATCGGGTCTGATACGCTCGGGTCTGACGCGCTCGGGTCTTGCTTTTCTTCGAGTGTTTTCCATGTTGATGAGGGTGAGTACAAATGACTGATTTACAATAATTTAATTGTGAAAGTGCGCTTGATTTATCGTACAATTTCATTGGACCTCTGTGAACTACTCATCAATTTTATTGGTCTACTGTTACGAGGCAAAATGTTTACGAGGCGGCATGAAAAAAAACCATGTATTAGCCGCTCTGGATTAAAGGCCGCAGAGTTCAAAGCTGTTCAAAATGTGGGGAAAAAGTAGCGGCTTATAATCCGGAATCTACGGTACTTTATCTATAATTTCATAGGACCCTGCAAATCTTGGATTTCAAAATGAGGCGGGTTTGTATATTCTAAGCATCACTCTTTGTCCTGGGCTTAATTCTATGGGACTGACTTCTGAGTCAAAGTAGGCTTTACGGTTTTGTTTTTTCTTTCCTATTGGGCTGCCACATAATTGGCCTCTTTCACTGTCTCTACCAATTGTTGTACCCGCTTTCCTGATACAATCCCTTCAATTTTGGGATCTGACAAATCTAATCCTAACAACTCCTCCAATCCTCTCATGCCTCTTCTAGTCATGAGTTTATATGGAGTGTAACCAGTTGAAGATACCACTGTATTCCTTATTATCATCAGGACATAAGGCAAAGCTGCTTGCCATGTTGTTGCACCATTTTTGCAGTCATATTTTTTAGTGTTCAATTCATCCTTTCCACAATCCCACTAGTCTGTGGTCTGTAGCGTATACAAAATCTCTGCTTGATCCCTAAAAGTGTGTTATCTGGGCAATGAAATGTGTGCCTTGATCCAATTCGATACTCCGGGATAGTCCCCAGCAAGTGAATATCCTTTCCGATAAGATTATTGCAGTGGCCTTTGCTGTATTTGTCTTAGCCAGGAAGGCTTCCACCCACTTCTTAAAGGTATCTATTGCTACCAGAATATATTTGTACCCTCCTGGGGTGGGCAGTAAGGGATCAACGTCGTCTATCTGCAAATTAGTCCAAGACCCTTCCACTGGTCTGGTATGTCGAAGGGCTTCTTTCTTTACATTTCGATCAGGATTATATTGTGCACAAATCAAGCAATTTCTAACATAATGCTCCACGTCATCCTTCATCTTAGGCCACTAGCCCACTTCCTTGATCTTTTCCAGGGTGCATTCCCCATAGATCATGGTACCACTGGATCATTGACAGACAGACATACTTTATTGATCCCGAGGGAAATTGGGTTTCGTTACAGCCGCACCAACCAAGAATAGTGAAGAAATAATAGCGATATAAACCATAAATAATTAAATAATAAGTTAATCATGCCAAGTGGAAATAAGTCCAGGACCAGCCTATTGGCTCAGGGTGTCTGACACTTCGAGGGAGGAGTTGTAAAGTTTGATGGCCACAGGTAGGAATGACTTCCTATGACGCTCAGTGTTGCATCTCGGTGGAATGAGTCTCTGGCTGAATAGATAGATAGATAGATACTTTATTCATCCCCATGGGGAAATTCAACATTTTTTCCAATGTCCCATACACTTATTGTAGCAAAACTAATTACATACAATACTTAACTCAGTATAAATATGATATGCATCTAAAATCACCCTCTCAAAAAGCATTAATAAATAGCTTTTAAAAAAGTTCTTAAATAGTTTACTAAAATACATTGAATGGTAACTTACGCTCAGTCCTAACCCTGGTACCTTAACATATCTTACACCTTGCGGTTGAATTGTAAAGCCGAATGGCATTGGGGAGTAATGATCTCTTCATCCTGTCTGAGGAGCATTGCATCGATAGCAACCTGCCGCTGAAGCTGCTTCTCTGTCTCTGGATGGTGCTATGCAGAGGATGTTCAGGGTTTTCCATGATTGACCGTAGCCTACTCAGCGCCCTTCGCTCAGCTACCGATGTTAAACTCTCCAGTTCTGTGCCCACGACAGAGCCCGCCTTCCTTACCAGCTTATTAAGACGTGAGGCATCCCTCTTCTTAATGCTGCCTCCCCAACATGCCACCACAAAGAAGAGGGCGCGCTCCACAACTGACCTATAGAACATCTTCAGCATCTCACTACAAACATTGAATGACGCCAACCTTCTAAGGAAGTACAGTCGACTCTGTGCCTTCCTGCACAAGGCATCTGTGTTGGCAGTCCAGTCTAGCTTCTCGTCTAACTGCACTCCCAGATACTTGTAGGTCTTAACCTGCTCCACACATTCTCCATTAATGATCACTGGCTCCATATGAGGCCTAGATCTCCTAAAGTCCACCACCATCTCCTTGGTCTTGGTGATATTGAGACGCAGGTAGTTTGAGTTGCACCATATCACAAAGTCCTGTATCAGTTTCCTATACTCTTCCTCCTGTCCATTCCTGACACACCCCACTATGGCCGTGTCATCAGCGAACTTCTGCACATGGCAGGACTCTGAGTTATATTGGAAGTCTGATGTGTACAGGGTGAACAGGACTGGAGAATGTACTCCTGTGTCTAACCAGTACATTATGGAGTGGATGGGAGACATTGTCCAAGATGGCATGCAACTTGGACAGCATTTTCTTTTCAGACACCACCGTCAGAGAGTCCAGTTCCACCCTCACAACATCACTGGCCTTACGAATGAGTTTGTTGATTCTGTTGGTGTCTGCTGCCCCAGCTCACAACAGCAAACATGATAGCACTGGCCACCACAGCCTCGTAGAACATCCTCAGCATCGTCTGACAGATGTTAAAGGACCTCAGTCTCCTCAGGAAATAGAGACGGCTCTGACCCTTCTTGTAGACAGCCTCAGTGTTCTTTGACCAGTCCAGTTTATTGTCTATTTGTATCCCCAGGTATTTGTAATCCTCCACTATGTCCACACTGACCCCTTGGATGAAAACAGGGGTCACCGGTGCCTTAGCCCTCCTCAGGTCCACCACCAGCTCCTTAGTCTTTTTCACATTAAGCTGCAGATAATTCTGCTCGCACGATGTGACAAAGTTTCCCACTGTAGCCCTGTACTCAGCCTCATCTCCCTTGCTGATGCATCCAACTATGACAGAGTCATCAGAAAACTTCTGAAGATGGCAAGACTCTGTGTTGTAGTTGAAGTCCGAGGTGTAGTTTGTGAAGAGAAAGGGAGACAGGACAGTCCCCTGTGGAGCCCCAGTGCTGCTGACCACTCTGTCTGACACACAGTGTTGCAAGCACACATATTGTGGTCTGCCAGTCAGGTAATCAATAATCCATGACACCAGGGAAGCATCCACCTGCATCACTGTCAGCTTCTCACCCAGCAGAACAGGGTGGATGGTGTTGAACGCACTGGAGAAGTAAAAAAAGCATGACCCTCACAGTGCTCGCCGGCTTGTCCAGGTGGGCGTTGACACGGTTCAGCAGGTAGACGATGGCATCCTCAACTCCTAGTCGGGGCTGATAGGCGAACTGGAGGGGGTCTAAGTGTAGCCTAACCATAGGCCGGAGCTGCTCTAGAACAAGTCTATCCAGGGTCTTCATGATATGGGAGGTCAATGCCACCAGTCTGTAGTCATTGGAGCCACTGGAGCGTGGCGTCTTCGGTACAGGAACCCTCTGGAGACTCAGGCTCAGGTTGAAGACATGGTGAAGTACTCCACATAGCTGGGGAGCACAGGCTTTGAGCACCCTGGGGCTGACGCCATCCGGGCCTGCAGCCTTGCTTGGATGGTTTCTTCATCCCTCTGGAACCACAAGGACAACTCCATCTTTGACAAACACTCCCTTGTGCTCTTTGTATATTTCAGATCCTGCACCTTGTATCGATTTTTTAATTCTTTATCTTTCTTCTGCTCCTCTGTTAAATCCATAACCTTAACCTGTTGTTCTTTCTGCCTCCCAGTCTCCCCAATCTGTGGCTGCCATTCCTGCCCAAATAAAGCACCTTGCTTCGCCAATTCGTCAGCCTTTCTATTTTCCTCTGGAGATAATTTAGAGTGAGCTTTCACCTTTATGACTCCATATTCTTTTCCCTTTGCCTATTCAAATATATGTTGCAATAAAGCAGCAGATAGGAGAGGCTTCCCATCAGCTGAAATAAACCCCCTGGCTTCCCACAGAGGCAAATGTTCTGTAAGGCTGTTACATATCAGAGTGTATGACTGAACCTGGTGGAAAATGTTCTGGGTAGCTAACCACATACTACAGCTGCCAATTCTGCGGCCTCTGAGTAACTTTAAAGCTATGCTATACCTTCCCAGGCCATGTTCATCCTCTACATATATACCGCACCCAGTTCTCTTCTCACCATCCTGTACTGATGAGGATCCATCCACAAAATTTTAAAGTAGAATTTTTCTTTTTCCTTTGTTTCTTTGTTCTCAGTCATTACTGTATCTGATCTGCTTCCAACCGCTCCTTTTTGTTTTGATACAAATGGACCCTTGGGATCATTTGCTATCGTAACTTGACACTCATGTTCACTTCCTTGGTACACCAGGTTACCAGCTGACATAGAGGTAGTGTTTACTCGCTTCACACTAATATTTCTTCCTTGCAGCAGCAATGTCCATCTAGCGATTCTGTTTTGGCTTACTGAACCATCTTTAATCCTTCCATCTAACTGTACTTGTATGGGGGTATGTTCTGTCAGTATTGTAAGTGGATTAAGTCCCACTATGTAGGCGAAATGTCGTACCGCCCAGAAAACCGCTAACTCATACAGTATACCCCTGTTCTACTGGTGAGAGGATGTGTGATTCATACACTACTGGTCTTAACTTCCCATGCGTCTCCTGTAACAGCACTGCTGGGAGGATGGTATCAGTTGTCGCCACCTCCAATGAGAATGGCTCATTCAGATCTGGGGTTTTTAGAGCAGGCGCAGTGCCCAACGCTTGCTTCAGAGCTGTGATAACCTGAGTATGTTCTGATTTCCATTCCTACGCCACGTTCTTTTTCAGTAATTCCATTAAAGGAGTTGCTTTAGTGGAAAATCCCATCAATGTGATCTCTACAGTATCTTACCAGCCTCAGAAAGGATCGCAGCCCTTTCACATCTTGGGGAATAGGCAGTTTCATAACCGATTCCACTCTTTGCTTATTAATTTCTCATTTTCCCAGTGTCAAGATCATTCCCAAATAACTAACTTCTTGTTTCATCACCTCTACTTTTTTAGGGTTTACCTTTAGTCCCAATGCAAATAATAATTGCAACAGTTCTGACAATAGCTGATAATGTTCCTACTTGGTTTCAGTCTGCAGGAGTAGATCATCTACATATTGGATCAAGCACTCGGGTTTTGAAAACGTTTTAATCCTTCACTTAAGCATTGGTGAAATACGGACAGGGAATTATGGAACTCTTGTGGTAGGGCAGTCCATGTATATTGCCATCCCTGAAAGGTAAATGAAAGCTTTTATTGACACTCTCTTTCCAGTGGGATAGACCAAAATCCATTATTTATGTCCAAAGCTGTGAATCATTGCACTCTTTCATTCTGTTTGACTGCTGTCTCCAGGTTAGTTGCCACAGCTGGGGCTGTTAATGGAGTTACTTTATTCAGCACTGGATACTCTATTGTCAACCTCCAACTGGTGTCCTCACTGGCTATATGGGTGAGTTATTAGTGGAGGCTACTGTCCTCAATACCTCTTGTTATACCAAACTCAGTATTACCTTACCTACATTTTCCTCTACTTTTTTTTGACTTGGAGCAAGAGGGCTGCGAGTGAATGGCTGATTTCCAGAGCAAAGGCAGTTTTACTACTTGGGGTAACAGAGGCGAGACTGCACAGGTGCGTGACGTCAGTCAGTACAGCATGAAAGGTTTAAAAAGAAGATCGCCATATCCAGCGGGCAGCGTTCGGAGCAGGCAGTGGAGTGAGAGGGAGGCAGAGTGCTAGGGCTTTGGCTCAATGGGCTTAGGCGGTAACAGGACGAGGCGAGGTAGGTTTACCTGTGTTAATTGCGGAAATGAAGTAGTATGTGTGTGAGGCCAATGTTCTGTGCTCGGTGTCAGATGTGGAAGGTCCTGGAGACTCCCAGCCTCCCGGATGCCCATATCTGCACCCGGTATGTCGAGCTGCAGCTCCTAAGGGGCCAAGTTAGGGAACTGGAAATGCAGCTCGATGACCTTCGTCTGGTCAGGGAGTGTGAGGAGGTGATAGAGAGGAGTTACAGGCAGGTGGTCACACCAGGGCCACGGGAGACGGACAAGTGGGCCACAGTCAGGAGGGGGAAGGGGAGGAGTCAGCTACTAGAGAGTACCCCTGTGGCTGTACCATAAGTACTCTTGTTTGAGTACTGTTGCGAGGGACAGCCTACCTGGGGGAAGCAACAGTGGTCATGCCTCTGGCACAGAGTCCGGCCCTGTGGCTCAGAAGGGGAGGGAAAGGAAGAGGAAGGCAGTAGTAATAGGGGACTCGGTAGTTAGGGGTCAGACAGGTGATTCTGTGGATACAGGAAAGAAACTCGGATGGTAGTTTGCCTTCCAGGTACCAGGGTCAGGGATGTTTCAGATCGTGTCCAAGATATCCTGCGATGGGAGGGAGAAGAGCCAGAGGTCGTGGTACATATTGGTACCAATGACATAGGTAGGAAAAGAGAAGAGGTCCTGAAAACAGACTACAGGGAGTTAGGAAGGAAGTTGAAAAGCAGGACCTCAAAGGTACTAATCTCGGGATCATTGCCTGTGCCACGCGACAATGAGAGTAGGAATGGAATGAGGTGGAGGATAAATGCGTGGCTGAGGGATTGGAGCAGGGGGCAGGGATTCAGATTTCTGGATCATTGGAACCTCTTTTTAGGCAGGTGTGACCTGTACAAAAAGGACAGGTTGCACTTGATTCCTAGGGGAACCAATATCCTGGCAGGGAAGTTTGCTAAGGCTACTGGGGAGAGTTTAAAGTAGAATTGCTGGGGGGTGGGAACCGAACTGAAGAGACTGGGGAGGAGGAGGTTGGCTCAAATAGAGAAAGCTTGTGGACAGTGCGAGAGGGAGGATAGGCAGGTGATAGAGAAGGGACGCGCTCAGACCAAAGGTTTGAGATGTGTCTATTTTAACGCAAGGAGTGTTGTGAACAAAGCAGAAGAGCTTAGAGTGTGGATCAGTACTTGGAGCTATGATGTGGTGGCCATTACAGAGCCTTGAATGGCTCAGGGACAGGAATGGTTACTTCAAGTGCCAGGTTTAAGATGTTTTAGAAAGGATAGGGAGGGAGGCAAAAGAGGTGGGGGTGTGGCACTGTTGATCAGAGATAGTGTCACAGCTACAGAAGAGGTGAATGCCATGGAGGGATTGTTTACGGAGTCTCTGTGGGTGGAGGTTAAGAACAGGAAGGGGTCAGTAACTTTACTGAGTGTTTTTTATAGGCCACCTAATAGTAACAGTGATATCGAGGAGCAGATAGGGAAATAGATCCTGGAAAGGAGTAATAATAGCAGAGTTGTCGTGATCGGAGATTTTAATTTCCCAAATATCGATTGGCATCTCCTTAGACTAAGGGTTTAGATGGGGTGGAGTTTGTTGTCTGTGGAATTCTCTGCCACAGGAAACAGTTGAGGCCGGTTCATTGGCTATATTTAAGAGGAAGTTAGATATGGCCCCTGTGGCTAAAGGGATCAGGGGGTATGGAGAGAAAGCAGGTACAGGGTTCTGAGTTGGATGATCAGCCATGATCATAGTGAAAGGCGGTGCAGGCTCGAAGGGCCGAATGGCCTACTCCTGCACCTATTTTCTATGTTTCTATGTTAGGTGTGTTCAGGAAGGTTTCTTGACACAATATGTAGATAAGCCTACAAGAGGAGAGGCTGTACTCGATTTGGTATTGGGAAATGAACCTGGTTAGGTGTCAGATCTTTCAGTGGGAGAGCATTTTGGAGATAGTGATCATAATTCTATCTCCTTTACAATAGCATTGGAGAGAGATAGGAACAGACAAGTTAGAAAAGCGTTTAATTGGAGAAAGGGGAATTATGATGAGGCTATCAGGCAGGAAATTGGAAGCGTAAATTGGAAACAGATGTTCTCAGGGAAAAGTACGGAAGAAATGTGGCAAATATTGAGGGGATATTTGTGTGGAGTTCTGCATAGGTACATTACAATGAGACAGGGAAGTTATGGTAGGTGTACAAAACCATGGTGTACAAAACCATGTACAGGAACCATGGTGTACAAAGGCTGTAATAAATCTAGTCAAGAAGAAAAGAAAAGCTTACAAAAGGTTCAGAGAGCTAGGTAATGTTAGAGATCTAGAAGATTATGAGGCTAATAGGAAGGAACTTAAGAAAGAAAATAAGAAAGCCAGAAGGGGCCATAAGAAGGCTTTGGCGGGCAGGATTAAGGAAAACCCCAAGGCATTCTACAAGTATGTGAAGAGCAAGAGGATAAGATGTGAAAGAATAGGACCTATCAAATGTGACAGTGGGGAAGTGTGAATGGAACCAGAGGAACTTAATGAATACTTCAGTATGCACTATGGAAGAGGATCTTGGTGATTGTAGTGATGACTTGCAGCAGACTGCAAAGCTTGAGCATGTAGATATTAAGAAAGAGGATGTGCTGGAGCTTTTGGAAAACATCAAGTTGGATAAGTTTCCGGGACTGGATGAGATGTACCCCAGGCTACTGTGGGAGGCAAGGGAGGAGATTGCTGAGCCTCTGGCGATGATCTTTGCATCATCAATGGGGACAGGAGAGGTTCTGGAGGATTAGAGGGTTGCAGATGTTGTCCCTTTATTCAAGAAAGGGAGTAGAGATAGCCCAGAAAATTATAGACCAGTGAGTCATACCTCAGTGTTTGGTAAGTTGATGGAGAAGATCCGGAGAGGCAGGATTTATGAACATTTGGAGAGGTATAATATGATTAGGAGTAGTCAGCATGGCTTTGTGAAGGGCAGGTCGTGCATTACGAGCCTGATTGAATTTTTTGAGGATGTGACTAAACACATTGCTGAAGGAAGAGCAGTAGATGTAGTGTATATGGATTTCAGCAAGGCATTTGATAAGGTACCCCATGCAAGGCTTATTGAGAAAGTAAAGAGGCATGGGATCCAAGGGGACATTGCTCTGTGGATCCAGAACTGGTTTTCCCACAGATGGCAAAGAGTGGTTGTAGACGGGTCATATTCTGCATGGAAGTCGGTCACTAGTGGTGTGCCTCGGGGATCTGTTCTGGGACCCTTACTCTTCGTGATTTTTATAAATGACCTACATGAGGAAGTGGAGGGATGGGTTAGTAAGTTTCCTGATGACACAAAGTTTGGAGGTATTGTTGATAGTGTGGAGGGCTGTCAGAGGTTACAGTGGGACATTGATAGGATGCAAAACTGGGCTGAGAAGTGGCAGATGGAGTTCAATCCGGATGTGTGAAGTGGTTCATTTTCGTAGGTCAAATATGATGGCAGAATATAGTATTAATGGTAAGACTCTTGGCAGTGTGGAGGATCAGAGGGATCTTGGGGTCCGGGTCCATAGGAGGCTCAAAGCAGCTGCGCAGGTTGACTCTGTGGTTAAGAAGGTATATGGTATATTGGCCTACATCAATCGTGGAATTGAATTTAGGAACCAAGAGGTAATGTAGCTATGTAGGACCATGGTCAGACCCCTCTTGGGGTACTGAGCTCAGTTCTGGTCCCCTCACTATAGGAAGGATGTGGAAACCATAGAAAGGGTGCAGAGGAGATTTACAAGGATGTTGCCTGGATTGGGGAGCATGCCTTATGAGAATAGGTTGAGTGAACTCAGCCTTTTCTCCTTGGAGCGACAGAGGATGAGAGGTGACCTGATAGAGGTGTACAAGATGATGAGAGGATGTGTGGATAGTCAGAGGCTTTTTCCTGGGGCTGAAATGATTGCCACAATAGGACACAGGTTTAAGGTGCTGGGGAGTAGGTACAGAGGAGAAATCATGGGTAAGATTTTTACTCAGAGAGTGGTGAGTCCGTCAAATGGGCTGCCAGCAATGGTGGTGGAGGTGGATACGATAGGGTCTTTTAAGAGACTTTTGGATAGGTGCATGGAGCTTAGTAAAATAGAGGGCTATAGGTAAGCCTAGTAATTCTAAGGTAGGGACATATTCGCCACAACTTTGTGGGCCGAAGGGCCTGTATAGTGCTGTACATGTTTCTATGTTTCTTCTGTGGTTCAGGGTCTGGACCTTGTATGCACACACTGCCAGCTATCCTTCCGTAGTCATGCTTGTGCCTTGCAAATGCCCCCGAGGTCTGTGCAATGATTTGACACACCATCTGATCATTGTTCATCTCCACTGGTTTTATCCACATTTCACTCACTGTACATATTTTGTGCTGATATTCTCCTGCTGAGATCTGCCTGTGGTGTAATTCATGCCAGTTGGCATCTGCTAAATCATACAATTAACTGGGTCAAAACAAAGCCCTGCTTTGGTCATATAATCACTCCCCAGTATATGTTCCTGCTCCCTGGGCAATTCCACCAACACTATTGAGTGTTTCAATGCTATGTCTCCTATCTTAGCTTCCAATGGTACACTCACGTGTACCACTCGTGAGGGTCTTGTGAATCCACTTATCTCCCCATTTACGTTAGTAGTATTAATGGTAGTGATGGTTGTTCGGGATCCTCTAGTGTCCCATAAAAAGGTAACGGGCGGCCTTTGACCCTACCGCTTTCTAGAGGTCTTCAGGTTTCATCCCACCATGTGTCACACGTCCGTGTTGGTGAGGCCTGACACTGTCACTGAAGCTCAGGGTACAATTCCCTGGATGGTGGCGTCTCCACCATTTTATTTTGTGGACTCCGTCTTTGTGGCCCCTCCAAGGGCAAACCGCATTGCTCTGCTCTTTCTCGTCTCAGGTTTGGACATTCTCTCTTCATGTGCCCCTCTTGACCACAGTTATGGCATTTAATTACTCCTCCTTCAGTTCTCCCTGTTCCATTTCCTCTGCTCTTCCTTACTCCTTGATAGTGTGGCAGGAACACCCTTGGTGTGGAACCCCTACCCTCATTTCTCCAAGCAGGTGATGACTTTTAATAGGCATCACCTTCCCATTAGGGAGTTTAGTTGGGCTTTGTTGTTCCTTTTCCCATGCTCTACTCATTTTCCTCAGTATGTGCGGGTTCAGAAGGATCAAACGTTTCCAGTGCCTTTTTAGAATTTATCGGTGCAGTGAGACTCCAGTGTCCTCAATCATCTATTTAAAGCCTCTTGTCCTAAATGCTGTTCCATGAACCCCTTGGAACACAGTCCGTAAGCAGGATGGTTTGCCCGATCCGCGGTTGGTTGAATCCATGCATGCGGAACCCGTGGATAAGCAGGGCCGACTGTACTGACCAGGCATTCCTAGTGGTCTCAATCTCCACATGTCCATGGTGTCCTCCTTATCCACGATGGTTGGTCTCTGGCTACTGGAACCGCCCCTGCATATTTGGAGCGCCTGAGTCTTATACTGTTCCTCATCAATTGAACCATTGGATCTTCATCCCATTGGCTCAAAGTCACCTTGAAATAACAAGAAATAACAATAAAAGCAACTTGACTTGACTTGATGTATGCATGGATTTAATATTCCATGCACACATTTAATTTTTTTGGGGGTGTTTCGCCGTAACCGTTTTTTTACACAGTGGTAGGTGTCTGGAATGAACTGCCAGGTGTGGGTTGATACAGTAGGGATATTTAAGACTCTAGGCACATGGGTGTAAGAAAATGAAAGGTTATCTGTGGCAGTTAATTTGCAACTGTGTTGTTTTCTGGGCTGTTTCATTTAGTACTGTGGATCCAGAGGCCAATAAAGGCATTGGTGAACCACTATGGCAGACTGGTAGTTCATGGTCAGCATTAATATGACTGAATCTGTGTTTAAAACTAAAAATTATTGACTGACTTTAACTTCCAGAGCTGTCCTGGTGAGCTTTAATATTGCACTTCTGCATTCTACATTTATTATCTAAATATCAAGTCTAAATTTTATTCAGAGTGGTAGCTGTGTGGAACGAGCTTCCAGTAGAAGTGGTAGAGGCAGGTTTGATTTTGTTATTTAAAAAAAATTGGATAGGTATATGGACAGGAAAAGAATGGAGGGTTATGGGCTGAGTGCAGGTCAGTGGGACTAGGTGAGAGTAAGCGTTCAGCATGGACTAGAAGGGCCGAGATGGCCTGTTTCTGTGCTGTAATTGTTATATGGTTATATACGTGTGCAGTGTACAAAGCTGAGATTTGTCTTCTCACAGACAACCATAAAACAAAGAAAAATCATGGAACTTTTTCGGTGAAAACCATCAAAACCCAACACGCAAAAAAACAAATTGCATAAATGTAAAAAAACAAATGAGCGAAAAACACAGAATATAAAACACCAAACAACAAAACAAAGAAAACAATTGAACCTATTCAGTGAAAAACATCAAACCCCCAACACGCAAAAAAACCAAATCACGCAATGACAAAAAACAAATGAGCAAAAAACACAAAATATAAAACACCAAACCACAGTCATTGAAAGAGTCCAGGATATTCTGTCTAGCTCATTTCAGCCCAAGCCAGCAATGTGTCGTTCATTATCTTGAGGCCATAGAGCCTGTTTGCCCTGATCAAAATAGCAACAAAAAAGGGAGCAACCAGAAACAAGAAACACATCTTAACGTCAACTACAGAGTCCAATGCATAAACCACATTGATTAAACCTTGCTGAAGACCCAGGACTCCCACAGGAGCAACTAAGACGGAGGGAGGGAGAGAGAGAGAGAGAAGAGATCATTAATACACATGCAAACACCTTCCTCTGGGAGCAGTGGATAAGAGAGAGAGAGGGCCACACACAAGTAGATGGCATTGAACACCCGCCCACCATCCTCTCTCATCATTGTTGATTTCTTCTCAATGCTTTAATGGCGAGAAATGGATGCGATCATGGTCTCTAGGCTACTTGATCTCAAGGCCACCCACTTCACTTGAAATCTCACCACCTAAATGTAGGTAACAGGCTCCAAAAGTAGCAGAACCACATTTGAAAGAAAAAGTAGTAGTAAAAGAAGTGAAAGTAGTTTTGTGAACCATCTGGAGGATGTCACCCTTGACCATGTTGATCTGGTAATCTTAGTTTTATTTCTTTGATGAACATATTTGCTCAGTCTGGGGTAATTTTTCAGAGATACTGATAGATATTGATGTCACCATTTTGCACTGGGGGTGAGAATGGCTGACCTATATCTGATGGTTTTACTTTACTTCCTTGAAGAGCTTTGAAGCTGCAGTTCCTCTCACTACTGCTCCAGGTGGCTCAATGCTATAGCATGCAGTAAATTCACAGAGAGCACTGTTGTCCAATCATCTTTATTTAATAGTTTACAAACATTCTAAGGGATTTTTAAATGTTTTGCAAATGTTACCCCCCCCTCCGAAGTTTTGCATAAAACATTCAATATTTGAACATTTGTATCCTTTACTCATTTTTAAAAAACTGCCCAATACAAATTTTCATTATTAATTTTTTGTCTTCTAACTTAAATCTCTTAATTAAATTGGTTTTGGGCTCTAATTTGACATTAGTCTGTTCCACACAAGTTAGAAGAGCAGTGGTCAGATAGAAAGTTCTGTGCTGGTACCTTTTGCAGTCATAAGAAAGTTTCAATGTGATGTCTGCTTTCTCTGTTGCCCATTAAAGGCAGCTGGATTGATGGAAAATTCTGTACAGTTTTTTTTTAATGTTGTGAACTTTTCCTTATTTTGTAATGGTTTGAATGTTCCCTCACCTTACTCTGACTTTGAGCTCTTTTCCACTTACCATCCAGTGATAGCAGGTCCCCTTTTATTACTGTAAAGGATAGTGAAGGAGAGGGTGGGGCCACTCAAGGAAACATTAGCTTGGATTTAGAGAATATGATAGATAGATAGATAGATAGATACTTTATTCATCCCCATGGGGAAATTCAACTTTTTTTCCAATGTCCCATACACTTGTTGTAGCAAAACTACTTACATACAATACTTAACTCAGTAAAAAAAATATGATATGCATCTAAATCACTATCTCAAAAAGCATTAATAATAGCTTTTAAAAAGTTCTTAAGTCCTGGCGGTAGAATTGTAAAGCCTAATGGCATTGGGGAGTATTGACCTCTTCATCCTGTCTGAGGAGCATTGCATCGATAGTAACCTGTCGCTGAAACTGCTTCTCTGTCTCTGGATGGTGCTATGTAGAGGATGTTCAGAGTTATCCATAATTGACCGTAGCCTACTCAGCGCCCTTCGCTCAGCTACCGATGTTAAACTCTCCAGTACTTTGCCCACGACAGAGCCCGCCTTCCTTACCAGCTTATTAAGACGTGAGGCGTCCCTCTTCTTAATGCTTCCTCCCCAACACGCCATCACAAAGAAGAGGGCGCTCTCCACAACTGACCTATAGAACATCTTCAGCATCTCACTACAGACATCGAATGACGCCAACCTTCTTAGGAAGTACAGTCGACTCTGTGCCTTCCTGCACAAGGCATCTGTGTTGGCAGTCCAGTCTAGCTTCTCGTCTAACTGCACTCCCAGATACTTGTAGGTCTTAACCTGCTCCACACATTCTCCATTAATGATCACTGGCTCCATATGAGGCCTAGATCTCCTAAAGTCCACCACCATCTCCTTGGTCTTGGTGATATTGAGACGCAGGTAGTTTGAGTTGCACCATCTCACAAAGTCCTGTATCAGTTTCCTATACTCCTCCTCCTGTCCATTCCTGACACACCCCACTATGGCCGTGTCATCAGCGAACTTCTGCACACGGCAGGACTCCAAGTTATATTGGAAGTCTGATGTACTTTGCTTTAGTATTTACCAAGGAGAAGGATATGGAGTACCAGGAGATCAGTGCTGAGTGTATAAATACCTAAGGATGTTTAGAGGTCAAGGACGAGGAAGTGTTGTGCTTCCTAAGGATTCTTAAGTTAGATAAGTCCCCAGAGCCTGATGGGATTTACCCCAAGTTATTGAAGGAAGCAAGAGATGACATTGCTGGGACCACAAACATTATCTTTGTGTCATCTCTAGCCACAGGCAAGACCCTGGAGGACTGGCAAGTGGCTAATATTGTACCTCTAAATAAGAAGGGAACAAGGCAAAATCCTGGAAGCTATAGACTAGCGAGTGACATGTCAGTTATAAGGAAATTACTGGAGAAAATTTTTATGGATAGGATATATGTGCATTTGGAAGCCCATGGCCTAAGTAAAGAGCCAATCACAAACAAGAGAAAATCTGCAGATGCTGGAAATCCAAGCAACACACACAAAATGCTGGAAGAGCTCAGCAGGCCAGGCAGCATCTATGGAATGAAGTATAGTCGACGTTTAGGGCTGTTTTGTGTCTGTTGCCTGATTAGGGAGAGCCAGCATGGCTTTGTTTGAGTTGATTGAGTTTTTTGACAAGATTACGAGAGAGATTGATGAGGGTAGGGCAGTGGATGTTATCTGCATGGATTTTAGTAAGGTGTTTGATAAAGTCCTTCATGGGTGGCTAATCCAAAAGATTAAGATGCATGGGATCCGCAGCACATTGGCTGTTTGGAGTCAGAACTGGCTGGCACGTAAAGTCAGAGGTGGTGGTTGAAGGGTCTTATTTGGGCAAGAGGTCTGTAATTAGTGGAGTTCCCCAGCGATCTGTGTTGGACCTCTGCCGGTGGTGTATATAAATGACCTGGATGAAAATGTAGATGGGTGGATTAGTAAATTTACAGATGATACTAAGATTGATGGAGTTGTGGATAGTATAGAAGACTGGCAAAAAATACAGCATGATATTGACCAGTTGTAGACATGGGCTGAGAAATGGCAGATAGAGTTTAACCCATATAAATGTAAGATGTTTCACCTTGATAGGGCAAATGCAAGGAAACAGTACACTGTTAGGGCAAGGTCCTTTTTTCTTTTTCAATATTTTTATTGATTTCTTACAAAAAAAGAATACAGAGTACAGGAGGATATATATCATATATCAATTACAATATATTTGAATCACACTTATAATCTCATTACCCCATATTCATATAAATTAAATTGAATCGTAATATTGAAAATTAATAATTTTATTATACAAAAAAATCTAAACCCACTACCAAGAAAAGCTGCTTGGTAAAGAAAGAAAAAGGGAAAAAATCCTTACCATATAGTAAAACATACTATTAGCCAACATCTGTACTTGATAACAAATCAAAGATTTTGAAAATAATTCAAAAAAGGTCCCCACAATGTTAGAAAGTCTTGTCTTGATTCAGAAATTGAACAACGAATCTTCTCTAAATTTAAGCATGACATAACATCGCTTAGCCATTGAGCACGGGTAGGCACAGCAACATCCTTCCACCTAAGCAACAATGCCCTCCTAGCTATAAGAGAAATAAAAGCCAAAATGTGCAAATCAGGTGTCTCTAAGATAATATCTTTTCCTCCAACAATACTGAATAAAGCAGTCAAAGGGTTTGGTTTAAATTTAAAAGTTTGAAATACTTCCTTCCAGTATTTTTCAAGACTCAGACATGTCCAGAACTTATGAATTAATGAAGCCTCTCCATTGTTACATCTGTCACAATAGGGAGATATATCCGAATAAAAATGAGACAGCTTATCTTTAGTCATGTGGGCCCTGTGGGCCACTTTAACTTGTAGGAGGGAGTGACAGGCACACAATTATGAGGTTTTAACCAATTTAAAATTTTCATTCCAAGTTTCCTCAGAAACTGAAGTCTGTAAACCTTGTTCCCAGGGATTTTTAATTTTGTCTAAAGGAATGTTTCTCATTCTCAGCAACATACTTTAAATATTAGATATTGATCCATTATGAAAAGGTTTCAAATTAAAAATGACATCTAATAAATTCTTATCAGGACTTTTAGGAAATGTATATAATTTAGATCGCAGGAAGTCTCTAATTTGCAAATATCAAAAAAAGTGAGTTCCTTTGTTTGAAAATCATGAAGACAGATTATCACTGATTGGGGTTTCTCTCTAATGGCAGGTCTGGGCACGAGCGATCTATGAGCTCGATCAATCCTAGGTAGAGATTTTAAAATTTTAGGGAATAATTTTGGCAAGAAGTTTGCAAAGAGTTCCTTAGGCTGATTATCTTCCATTAGCTCTTCAAGACCCAGAATTCGTAGATTATTTCTTCTACTTCTGTTTTCCAAGCCGATAATATTCTGTCTTAATTTTTCATTAGACTTTGACTGTTTTTCACAAAGCTTTTACAGGTCTTCAATTTTTGCATCCAAAATCGTCAGAGTATCTTCATTCTCCTGTAATTGTTTATCATGTTCACTTAAGGTTTTTTGAATAGAATCCAATTTTACATCAATTTGTTTAAATTCAGAGCTGAGTTGCTGGAACTTCTGCTGGAATTCCTCAGAAAATTCTTTTTTATGTTTCCAAAGCATCTTCATAACAGATTCCAATGTTACAGGAGGGTCCTCTTCTTTTTTAGTACCTTTGGCAGCCCTCATAATAAAACAATATTACGTTTAAAAGCAAGATTTAAGAACAGGTTGGAAACAGCAAAGTAAGTAATATAGGAGCAGCTATAAAAAGCTGTTATTCCATCAACAACCAATAGGCATCTCCGGGTAAGGTCCTTAACAATGTTGCTGAGTAGCGAGATCTTGGGTCCAAGATCATAGCTCCATGAAAGTGGCTACACAGGTCGACAAGGTGGTTAAGGCGGCTTATGGAATGCTTGTTTTTTAATTGAGGCATTGAGTTCAAAAGTTGTGGTTACGCTTTTGTGCTTTTGATTTGCTTTTTTGCTGGTTCAGCACAACATTGTGAGCCGAATGGCCTGTTCCATGTTGTACTCCAATATGTTCTATGTTAAAATTCACTAGTAGTTGATGAAGTTAACAGATTATTGAAATCTAAAATAAGACAAACAATTTTAATGAAGGGTCATTGCCCTGAAATGCTGACTTTCCTCATCTCACAAGTTGCTGCAGGAGAGAATAGGCCCAGCACAGGACAACAGTCAAGGGCCCTGAAGCTGAGAGCTTAGTGCTGAGTCTATCCTGAAGCAATGTCTGAGCGGTGGCTTCCAGGTTTGGGAGATTGATTAGCACCTACCCATCATTGATGCTAATTATCTCCTCAAATGTGAAATAATTTTTATCAACTAGGATACCTTTATTATTTCCTCCAAACTTTGTGCTTTATAAATAAGTTTTGTCATCCTTATTGATAGGAATAGTTTACCTGTGTAACTACATCTAGTTGTCCTCTCAAAATGCATCATCTTGTGTTTGTCAGGATTAAATTCCATCTACCTTTCCTGTGCTCAACTTTCCAACTGATCCATATCCTATTGTAGCCTTGGACAACCTTCCTGGCAATCCACACCACTTCATCCTTGGGAGCAATTTCCAAACGCCTGAAGGTACCACGTTCATCTGTACAAACAATAGTACGCAAGTATAAACACCATGGGATCACACAGCTGTCATACCACTCAGGAAGGAGACGCATTCTGTATCCTAGAGGTGAACGTACTTTGGCGTGAAAAGTGCAAATCAATCTCAGGAGAACAAACCTGACGCAGTTACACCAGTTCTGTCTGGAGGAATAGAACAAAATTCCAGCAACTTACTGTGAGAAGCTTGTGGAAGGCTACCCAAAACGTTTGACCCAAGTTAAACAATTTAAAGGCAATGCTACCAAATACTAACAAAGTGTATGTAAACTTCTGACCCACTGGGAAAGTGATGAAAGAAATAAAAGCTGAAATAAATCATTCTCTGTACTATTATTCTGACATTTCACATTCTTAAAATAAAGTAGTGATCCTAACTGACCTAAGACAGGGAATGTTTTCTAGGATTAAATGTCAGGAATTGTAAAAAACTGAGTTTTAATAAACTTGGCTAAGTTATATGTAAACTTCTGACTTCTACTGTACATGTAATACAAGTATTTAAGAGACTCTTAGAAAGACACATGAATGTGCAGAGAATGAAAAGATATGAACATTATGTAGACAGAAAGTATTAGTTTAGTCAGATGTAATGTGACCACTGTTTCATACTGTGAGTATCACTTTAAAATGCCTGAATGAGGCGGGACTCATTCGCCTCATGAGTCGAGTATAACAAGTTGCGACAGAGCGCTGAGACTTCCAGTAGTAGGAGAGAGAGAGCGAGAGAGAGAGTGGAAGGTTTGGACTGTGGGCAGGAACAGCTCGCTACGATATGGATAAAGTCTGATACTTTCCCATGCCCCAAATGATTAGGTTGATTAATGTCACACAGTGCACAATGGATGTGAATGGATGTCACTTCGTATGATCCATATGTGGATTTTGTTGGTGTATCCTATGGAAACCACTTTTGTTAACCCTTACCTGGATGCGGGTGTGTTATGTGGGAACTACTTGTGCAAAGGGATATTCTGTGACCGTCACCTTGTAGTATTTCTACGTGGATTTCGAAGCTACTTGACGGATAAGATCTTCGGCGACTGTTACTTCGTTTTCCCAGTGTAGAACCTGTGGAATTCTTCGTAATCGCTTTCCCTCTACATTTTAACGTGGATTTATAAATCTCTCCCTTCATTTGTTCTGTGGATTACTGGACCTTTTCTAGTTTGCCATCTTAAGACTTTAAGAACTGTTCCTAAGCTTGACTGTTTGGGGGTCACACACATGCGCATAACACTGTTAACTTCTGTTTATTTCATTTAATTTTCTATATTATGAGTAGATACTAATAAAGATAGTGGTTTTAACATTAAAACCTGACTCAGTGTGTGATCTATTGTTGCTGGTACGTAACACAGACATTTGATTAATAGTTTAACTATCCAAAGGGCCTGTGCCTTATTGTTTTGTGGTGCAAAAAGGAGAGGCCTGTTAACAGGTGGAGGGATGCCATAGCTGAAGCAAAAAGATGACTGGTGTGGAAGTATCAACATTAAAACAATGCGGAATGGAATGGATTTCTTGTTGAAAAGGAGGTACAGTTGCAAGAAAATGTCTGTGAACCTGGTTTTCAGCATTAATTACTCATAAAATGTGGTCTGATCATCTAAGTCACAATAATAGCCAAACACAATCTGCCTAAACAAATAACACACAAACAATTGTACTTCTCATCATTACGGAGTATACCACTTAAGCAATTACAGTCTAGGTTCAACAAAGTATGTGAACCTCTGGGGTAATGTCTTCTCCAAAAGCTGTTTGGGTCGGGTGTTCCAATCAATGAGATGAGATTGGAGGTGTGGGTTGTAGAGGCGCCCTGCAAAAATCACACCAAGAGTGCAATGTACAATGTTGAAGGAGGCGTTAACGAACCCAAGAGTAACAGCAGAAGACCTGTAGAAACCTCTAGAACTTGCCAATATAATTATGTCCAACATAAGAAAAACACTGAACAAGAATGGTATTCATGGAAGGACACCAAGGAGGAAACCATTGCTCTCCAAAAAAAAACATTGCTACATGTTTCAAGTTTGCAAAAGGCCACCTGGATGTTCCACAACACTTCTGAGATAATGTTCTGTGGACAGATGAGACAAAAGTTGAACTTCTTGGCAGAAATGACCACCACTATGTTTGGAGGAAAAAGGGCACTGCACACTAAAACCTCACCTCAAGCATATTGGAAAAGCTGGGGCTGCTTTGTTGCCTCAGGGCCTGGACAGCTCGCAGTTGTTGAGGGAACAATGAATTCAAATTTGTATCAAGACATTTTACAGGAGAATGTCAGGGTAGCGGTCTGTTACCTAAAGCTTAATAGAAGTTGGGTGATGCAGCAAGACAATGATTGGAAACACGAGTAAATCAACAACAGAATGGTTTAAAAGGAGAAAACTTGTCTTTTGGAATGGCCAAATCAGAGTCCAGACCTTAACTCAATTGAGATACTGTGGCATGACCTGAAGATTGTTGTTCATGCAAGGTATCCCAGAAATAATGATGAAGTGTAACAGTTTTGTATGGAGGAATGGCTTAAAATTCCTCCTCACCATTGTGCAAGTCTGTTCAGCAGCTAAAGGAAATGTTTGGTGGAGGTTATTGCTACTAAAGGAGGTTCTACCAATTAGTAAATACAAGGGTTCACATACTTATTCCAGCCTGGACAGTGAATGATTAAACAATGTGTTCAGTAAGGATATGAAAAATACAGTTGTTTGTGTGTTATTAGCTTAGGCAGATTCTGTTTGTCTATTATTTTGACTTATATGAAGATCAGACCTCACTTTATGAGTAATTAATGCAGAAAGCCAGGTAATTGCAAAGGGCTCACAAACTTCTTGCAACTGTATAGTCCAGATGACTTTGGGAGTCTGTTGGCTTGAAGTTTATTTATTTATTGAGATACAGCGCGGAATAGGCCCTTTGTGCCACCCTGCAATTCAAATCTGAGCCTAATCACAGGACAATTTACTCTCTGCTCTACTCTTTCTATACTCATGATTTTGTGACCATGTATAGCTCAAATAACATCTATCAATTCGTTAATGATAAAACCATTGTTGATAGAAACTCAGTTGGAGATGAGAGAGAATACAGGAACGACATATACCAGCTGGTTGAGTGGTGTCGCAGCAACAACCTTGCACTCAATGTCAGCAAGACCAAAGAGCTGATTGTGGACTTCAGGAAGGGTAAGGAGAGGGAGCACAGACCAGTCTTCATAGAGGGATCAGAAGTGGAAAGGGTGAACAATTTCAAGTTCCTAGATAACACGATCTCTGAGGATTGAACCTGGTCCCAACATATTGATGCAGATATAAAGAACTCTTAATATTTCATTAAGACTTTGAAGAAACTTGGTTTGTCAACTGAAACACTCAAAGACATCTATAGATGTACTATGGAGAATATTCTGACAAGCTGCATCACTGTATGGTGTGGTGGGGGGTATGGGGTGGTGGCTACTGCACAGGACTGAAAGCAGCTACAGAAAGTCGTCAAATTAGTTATAGCTCCATCTTGGGTACTAGACTCCGTAGTACCAGGATATGCCCTCTTCTCAGGAAGGAGGTACAGGAGCCTGAAGGCACTCACTCAGCGACCTCTGCCATCAGGTGGGAGATACAGGAGCCTGAAGGCACACACTCAGCGATTCAGGAACAGATTCTTCCCCTTTGCCATCAGGGAGGAGGTACAGGAGCCTGAAGGCACACACTCAGTGATTCAGGAACAGATTCTTCCCCTCTGCCATCCGATTCCTAAATGGTCATTGAACCCATGAACACTACCTCACTTTTTAAAAATATATATTACTTCTGTTTTTGCACAATTTTTAATCTACTCAATATACATATATATACTTACTGTAACTGATTTACTTATTTATCTATTTTTCTTCTTTCTGTATTCTCATGTAGCACATTGAACTGCTGCTGCGAAGTTAACAAATTTCATGACACATGCCGGTGATAATAAATCTGATCCTGATTCTGATTTATGATGATCAATTAACCTCTTAACCATTACATATTTGGACTGTGGGAGGAAACCGAAGCACCTGGAAAAATTCCACACATTCATTGGGAAGAAAGTTCAGACTCCTTACAGATGACATCAGAATTGAACTCTGAACACCGGTGCCCCAAGCCTTAATGAGCAGCACTCAACTGATCCTTGTTTAGCTCGGAGTAAATATGTGGTAGAAGGGAGGAGCTGGAGGCAGAGCACAAGAAAGTGAGAGGGGGTTGAGCTGAGCAGCAAAGATGTGTAAAAGATTCAATTCTGCCTCAATGCAGGAAGTAGCACCAATAAAGCTGTTTGATCTTCTAATTTGAGAAAATATATACTGATATTGGAGGCAGTGCAGAGGATAGATAGATAGATACTTTATTCATCCCCATGGGGAAATTCAACTTTTTTCCAATGTCCCATACACTTGTTGTAGCAAAACTAATTACATACAATACTTAACTCAGTAAAAAAAAATATGATATGCATCTAAATCACCATCTCAAAAAGCATTAATAATAGCTTTAAAAAGTTCTTAAGTCCTGGCGGTAGAATTGTAAAGCCTAATGGCATTGGGGAGTATTGACCTCTTCATCCTGTCTGAGGAGCATTGCATCGATAGTAACCTGTCGCTGAAACTGCTTCTCTGTCTCTGGATGGTGCTATGTAGAGGATGTTCAGAGTTATCCATAATTGACCGTAGCCTACTCAGCGCCCTTCGCTCAGCTACCGATGTTAAACTCTCCAGTACTTTGCCCACGACAGAGCCCGCCTTCCTTACCAGCTTATTAAGACGTGAGGCGTCCCTCTTCTTAATGCTTCCTCCCCAACACGCCACCACAAAGAAGAGGGCGCTCTCCACAACTGACCTATAGAACATCTTCAGCATCTCACTACAGACATTGAATGACGCCAACCTTCTTAGGAAGTACAGTCGACTCTGTGCCTTCCTGCACAAGGCATCTGTGTTGGCAGTCCAGTCTAGCTTCTCGTCTAACTGCACTCCCAGATACTTGTAGGTCTTAACCTGCTCCACACATTCTCCATTAATGATCACTGGCTCCATATGAGGCCTAGATCTCCTAAAGTCCACCACCATCTCCTTGGTCTTGGTGATATTGAGACGCAGGTAGTTTGAGTTGCACCATCTCACAAAGTCCTGTATCAGTTTCCTATACTCCTCCTCCTGTCCATTCCTGACACACCCCACTATGGCCATGTCATCAGCGAACTTCTGCACATGGCAGGACTCTGAGTTATATTGGAAGTCTGATGTGTACAGGGTGAACAGGACCGGAGAGAGTACGGTTCCCTGCGGCGCTCCTGTGCTGCTGACCACCGTGTCAGACCTACAGACTCCCAACCGCACATACTGAGGTCTATCAGGAGGTTCACCTGGTTAAAATCAGAGATGAGGGGATTAGCCTATAAGGACTGGAGTCACCTGGGACTATACTGGCTAAAATTCAGAAACCATAAATATATTTACTTACTTATTGAGATACAGAGCAGAGTAAGTCCTTTCGCCCCCTTACACCATGCCACACACCAATCCCCCGATTTAGTCTGTGCCTGCCTAATCATGGGATAATTTGCAATGAGCAATTAACCTGCCAACAGGTACATCTTTGGACTCTGGGAGGAAACTGGACCACCCAGAGGAAACACGTGGTCATGGGAGAACGTACAAACTCCCTACAGGCAGTGACAGAAACTGAACCCAGGTCACCTATAATGTAAAGTGTTATGCTAAGCACTCATAATAAAATTATGAAAAGGACAGATAAGATAGAGGCAGGAAAGCTGTTTTTACTGGAGGGGATTTAACCTCAAGACTCAGGGGAATAGATTTAAGATGGAGAAGATAAAAAACTTCCTTTTCTGGAGAGTAGTGAATCTGTGGAATTCTTGGCCTAAGGAAGCAGTAAAGATCATGAGACATAGGAACAGTATTAAGCCGTTTGGCCCATCAAGTCTGCACCACTATTCTTTCATGGCTGAATATTATCCCTTTCAATCTCATTCTCCTGCCTTCTCCCCATAACCTTTTAACACCCTAGTTAATCAGGAGCCATACAGCCTCCTCTTTAAATATATTTTAAGACTTGGCCTCTACAGTATGTCTGGCAATGAATTCCAGGTTAATTTGCAGGTTGAGTTTGTGGTAAGGAAGGCAAATGAAATGTTACCATTCATTTTGAGAGGATATGAATATTAGAGAATATATGTCATGCTGAGGCATTGGAGAGTCCAGAGGAGATTTATGAGAATAATCCCAAGAATGAAAGGGTTAACATATGAGGAGTGTGTGAGGAACGCAGCTTCAGAATTGAGGAACATCCATTTAGAACAGAGATGAGGAGTAATTTCTTTAGCCAGAGGTGAAGTTGTGTAATTATTTACTACAGATGGCTGTGCAGGCCAAGTCATTGGGTATACTTAAGGCAGTGGTGGATGGGTTCTTGATGAATCAGGGTATTAGAGGTTATGGGGAGAAGGCATGAGAATTGAATTGAGAGGGATAATAAATCATCTGAGATAGAATGGTGGAGAGGACTTGATGGGTCAAATGACCTGATCCTTCTCCTAGGTTTTATGGTGTATGGATAGTATTTATATGCATTTAGAAATTAGGAAGAGTCAGCTTGGCTTTATGCGGGGCAAGTTGCACCTGACTAACTGGAATGAGTTTTTTGAGGAGGTGATGTGGGTGATTGATGAAGGTAGAGCTGTGGGTGTCATCTCCACGGATTTTAGGAAGGTGTTTGACAAGGTCCCTAATGGGAGGCTCATCCAGAAGGTTAAGATGCCTGGTGAATTGGTCATTTTGAAGACAGAGGGTGGTGATCAAAGGGACAGATTCCAGATGGAGGTCTGTGATTAGTGCTGTTCTGCAAGGATCTTACTCAAAGTAAGTTTATTATGAAAGTACATAATAGTCACTATATTCAACCCTGAGAATAATTTTTCTTGTGACTGTTTACAGTAAATACAAGAAATATAATGGAATCAATGAAAGACTACGCCCAACAGGATGGCTGAACAATTAACGTGCAAAAGACAGCAAACTGCAAATAAAAAAAAGAAAAAAAAGTAATAATCATAATAATAATAATAAGAGATAAATAAGCAATAAATATTGAGAACATAAGATGAATAGTCCTTGAAAGTGAGTCCATACGTGGTGGAAATAGTTCATTGATGGGGCAGGTGAAGTTATCCCCTCTGGTTGAAGAGTCTGATGTTTGAGGGGTAATAACTATTCTTGAACCTGGTGGTTTCGCTCCCGAGGCTCCTGCCTTTCTTTCTGATGGCAGCAGCAAGAAGAGAGCATGGCCTGGGTAGTCAGGGTTCTTGGTGATGGGCGCTGCTTTCCTGTGACAGTGCTCAGTGTAAATGTTCTCAGCAGTAGGGAGGGCTTTGCCTGTGATGGACTAGGCTGTATCCACTACCTTTTGTAGGCTTTTACTCTCAAACTTATTGGTGTTTCCACACCAGGCCGTGACAAAATCAGCAAATATATTCGCCACCGTACATCTATAGAAGTTTGGAGTTTAATTCAGCCAAATGTGAAGTGTTGCTAACTTGGTAGGTTAAATTTAAAGAGACCGCACATTGTTAGGGCAAGACCCTTAATAGTGCTGATGAAGAGAAGGATCTTGGGGTCCGGGTTCATAGCTCTCTGAAAGTGGCTATGCAGATTGATAGGGTGCTTAAGAAGGCATGTGGAATGCTTGTCTTTTGCAGTTGAAGAATCGGGCTCAAAAGTTAGGAAGTTATGTTGCGGCTAATTAGGCTGCATCTGGAGAATTGCACACAGCTCTGACCACCCCATGATGTCGAGGCTTTGGAGTGGGTGCAGAAAGGGGCTGGGTGAAGAGGTCTTGCAAAGTGAATTCAGGAAGTTAGGTGCTAAGTTAAAAGACAAGATCATACAGTTTAGCATGTGTCGAAGAGTTGGTGCAGGAGGGAGGACTTGGAAGTTTTGAATCATTGGCCTCTCTTCCAGGAAAGGTGGACTTGTACAGAAGGGACAGTTTTCACCTGAAATGGAGGAGGGCTAATATCCTTGTGTTGCCCTTAGGGCATTCGTTTAGTTTATTATATTTTCACTTTAGTAATTCGTTTGTAATCGTTTTCTTGTCAAAGTTAAGGTTGTTGAAAGTAAATTTGTTGTCTGTGATATATCGCGGCATGTGATGACGTCACACCCGGTTTCGCTGCGTCTTGTGGGAAAATACCGGTTTGGAGAAACGGGAAGGAGGGGGCTTGTGTGTGCAGGATCAGCGCGAGAAAAGTTTTCTTTCTACGCACTAGAAACATCATAGAAGCAACGCCGTAAGTTCATAAGATAATTGATATGTTGAAGTAAAAACGTTAACGCTGATTCTGTTAAAAGTAATGACGGTTGATAAAGTTTATGTTCTTTGTTATTTAAAGAGTTGCGGATAGTTTGTGTTGAAGTGTGTTTAAAGCCAGTTGATGGCGTAGGTAGATTCTTACTGTATGTTGTACTTTAATGTAATATAGTTTGTTGTAGTTTTATTTTTCCAAGTATTTATGATGTAAATGTGATGCCAAGAAGGAAACAAATACTGTATATATTTTGTATTGTTTTATCAACAGTTTGCACCATACGTTAATGTGGAAGAGTGAACAGTAAATGGTTAATCTTACTGGGATCTCGCCTCATTAACTCCGGTTTATACTTGATGTTTAGTTCAGAGTTTTTACACCTGTGCGAGAACACTACAATCCGAGCAGGAAGGTTGGCTATTGTATATTTCATTGCAAGGAATATTGTAGGAAAGGCAGACGAACAGGGTCTGAATCAGCATGTGCTGTATAACATTGTAGCCATTCGTGAGAATTGGTTACAGAAAGAGCAGAACTGGCAGCTCTATATTCCAGGGTACCATTGTTTTAGGCATGACAGAGTGGGAGGGGTGGCATTACTAGTCAGGAAAAATGTTTCAGCAATGTTCATTCAGGACAGACTAGACAGCTCATCTCGTGAGGCTTTATGAGTAAAAATGGGGAATAAGAATGTTATGACAACATTAATGGGATTGTATTGTAAACCACTCAAAAGTCCTCGGGATTTAGGGGAACAAATTTATAGAGAGATTACTAACTGTTGCAAGAAATTTAAGGTTGTGATTGTAGGTGATTTTAACTTTCCACATATTGACCAGGACTCCCATACTGTCGAAGGGTTGGATGGGAATGAGTGTCAAATACATTCAGGAAGTTTTCTTAATGAATACATAGAAGTCCCAATTAGAGAGAGTGTGATACTAGATCTCCTATTTGAGAATGAGACAGGGCAGGTGACAGAAGTTTGTGTAGGGGATCATTTTGCATCTAGTGATCATAATGCCATTAGTTTCATAGTAAATATGCAAAATGATAAGTCTGGGCTGTGGGTTGAGATTATAAATTGGGGAAAGACCTATTTTGATGGTATCAGAAAGGGTATGACAAGTGTGAATTGAGGTTGGGATAGGTTGTTTTCTGACAATGATGTATTTTAGTGGTCGCCAACCTGTCGATTGTGATCGACTGGTCAATCTTTGAGACTTTCCCAGTAGATCCCGAAAAAAAAAGAAAAATAAATACACAAATACTGTTGAGAGATTGTTTCTGGGTTACGGGGTTTTAGTTCCGTTCTTTCTGCCCAGTGCGCATGCGTGTAGCTCCCCCGGCACGCACTACACAGTGAACTTCAGTGATCCCCAACCACTGGGCTGTGAGGAAACGATGTGAGTCAGCTGCACCTTTCCTCATTTCCTGTCACGCCCACTGTTGAACTTGAACCCATGTGAGGTCATTACCCTCGCGAGGTCATCAGTCGCCTAAACGTAGTGACACCTTCACGCGGCCAGCGGGAAGCACCGTTGCTACTGGCCTGGAGCACGGACAGATGGGCGCCGCCTCTAAACGTGTTTAGCACACCGAATGTTCGTGCGGAACCCGGTGCTAAAATTCCTTTGCTGATTTCACTCATTAAAGTGCTGAGGATGTCTGAAATCATCACGGCGAATGCAGAAGGCAAGCTGGTGTTCAGCACTGTCTACCAGCTGGAGGAAGGTGTCTGCATGTGAAAGTCTCTCTCTCCCTTTTGTCTGCTGCTGTTAGTGTTGAAAGGTCCCTGTGTTCAAGTGGTCTCTCTCTCCCTCTTGATCAATGCTGCTGGATTTGTTATTTTTTTGCGTGTTGGGTGTTTGATGTTTTTCTTTGAATGGGACCATGATTTTCTTTCTTTGTTTCATGGCTACCTGTAGAAAAACGACACCCAGGTATTGGCTGATGGAAAAATGTGAAGTTCTACATTGTGTTAGGATAAATGAGAAAAGGTACTCATAAACTGGAGGCCATGATTGTGAAAAGGTACAATAGAAGAAAAATCTGGAGGTATATCTGCATAATCCATTTAATTCATGATGAAGCTTTATAAAAATACTGGTACAGCCATAACTGGAGAATTGGATCCTCTTCTGGATACCACTCTTCATATAAAAACAAATTGAAGGTAGAAGAGGCTTATCAGTTATTCTAGAATTGGGATCTAGTTGTGTAGGTACAGTACATAGACGAGAAAAGCTAGCTGGAAATCAAATATGAAGGAATCTGGCCTATTAGGGACAAATATGGGAGCGTGCACACTGATTTTGAGGATATTATGAAGGGACCAAAGGCATATTTCACATCTGCCTTATCCAGGGAAGACTGTGCAGAAGGTGGTTGTGGCTGGCATCCGTCTCTTTCAAAGGACAATGGGTGATGATCACGGAGATATGGAGATCTTGAGATGTCCAGTCATCAAGGTTCCCCTCTTGGCCTCACAAGTGTATGAAGTGATACATTTGGCACCAGCTTGGTTGCAGGAGCTGCCAGAAGGATATTCAATAACGTCCAGCTGCCTTAGGGGCTCCACTCCGGATTTGCTGTCTGGGTTTATTCCCATAGCCTTCATCTTTCCCAAGGCTGCCACAAGACAATGGAGCTATTTACCCTTAGCTAGGGATCTGGTTTATGAGCACCAGGGCATGTCCACACACCGGTGGGCCTGCATGCTACGTGTGCAGAGGCCAGACCTTCTCCCCATCCTCTGTCTGTGTCCGATAGGAGTTCAGTTTCCATGTGTCACCAGTGAGGAGACACTACACAAGGCTTGCTGTTGGTGAGGCTATGTACTGGTAAGGAGAAATTTAAAACATTCAGCTCTCCTTTTTGCAAGATTGCTAGCCAGTGGTGGAAGCTGAAAGTGAGAGTGACAAGCACTGCCCACTTCACTACTGCACTAGACGCAGCACAACTACCACTTTGATAGTTGAAATACTGGATAGATGAAATTTTGATATCATAGCACTACTAGAATGTAGGAGAGTACAGTGCAGGAACAAGCCCTTTGACTCATGATACCTGTGCCAAACATGATGCCAAATTATGCTTACCTTGCAAATCTTTAAACTTTCCTCATGTTAAGCCTCTGCTCTCTGCTATCCCAACTTTTACACTCAATGCTCCAACCAATGAAGGCACACATGCCATCACAAAGGATGGTGTTTGCAGGGTTGTAGTGAGGATGTTGTATGGTTGGATTGTTCTCACATGCAGCCAGTATGGCGTTTAAGTTGAATGTCCTTCTTGTGTGCTATATACTGGCCTCAGCCACAGGTTACAGCATCAGGACTGTCATTGTTAGAAACAATATTTTTATCCCGTGTCTGCAAAATTCTCAGAGTACTGGCATGAAACTGTGGCACAAAAAGTCTTTTTTTTAATATATCTTTCTTTCTTGTTGGCGGTTTGATGTTTATTTTTAGAAGCTTTCTGTATGATGCACGGCTCCGGGGTTGTACCCCCATTGGGTTTCTTTTTTTTCACACTTTTCTTGCTTAGTAGGGTTTTTTTTATTCACAAACATTTTCAATCTTTAAGATTTTTTTTGAGGCATTGTAAGTATTGTTACTTTGATGTACCTGTGTTATTTTTGAATAATAATAATAATAATAAAAAGATTTGTAAAGAAAAAAAATTAAATAAAGTGGGCGATTTGTTGTGTATCATAGTAAGTTCTGAAAGATGCCAACAGAAACTATTTTCATTGGAAACATTTTCATTGAAATCCCAGGTTAGGTAAAACATACTTACAGAAGACAAAGAAGGAAGGTGGGTTGGCATTACCCAATTTCAGATTTTATTATTGGGCAGTTAATATTAGATATTTGTTATGTTGGTTGAAAGAATGGGATGGTCCTTTTGGCCCTCATTGGGTGAGTTTGGAAATTAAATCGGTACCAGGTTATGCTCTGGGTTCTATTTTAGGGACTTCTCTCCCTTTTGCTCTTTCTAAATTGCCAAAATGAATTGACAACCCGATAGTTAAATATACCTTACGTATATGGTTTCAATTTCGGAAATGTTTCGGGTTGACTCAATTGGTTTAAAATATTCCTATTGTATCTAATTGTTTTTTCCACCCCTCAATTATAGATCAAGCTTTTTTGGCTTGGAAAACTAAGGGTTTATTAAGATTTTCTGATTTATTTTCGGACAATTGTTTTATGTCTTTTGAGCAATTATCTAATAAATATAATTTGCCTGGATTTCATTTTTTTAGATACTTACAGGTTAGGCATTTTTTAAGTACGGTACTTCCTACGTTTCCAAATTTTGTGTCTTCAGATATTTTGGAGAGTTTGTTTGAATTAAACCCTTTTCAAAAAGGGCTTATATCAAAACTTTATAATATAATTATGAAGATACGTTCAGTGCCCCTTGATAAGACCAAAAATGATTGGGAAAGAGAGCTTAATCTTATTATTCCTATTGAGAATTGGGATAGAATTCTTCAATTAGTTAATACATCATCTATATGTGCCAAACATTCATTAATACAATTTAAGGTTGTACATAGGACCCGTATGTCCAAGGATAAATTAGCTCATTTTTATTCTTATATAAACCCTATTTGTGACAGATGTCAATTGGAAATCGCGTCTTTAACTCATATGTTTTGGTCATGTTCGCTTTTGAAAAAATATTGGAAAGATATTTTTGATATTATCTCTGCGGTACTGAACATCGATTTACAACCCCATCCTATTACCGCAATTTTTGGTTTACCGATGATGGACTCACTTCATTTATCTCCTTCCGCCTGTCGAATGATTGCTTTTCTCACTTTGATGGCTAGAAGATCTATTTTGTTGAATTGGAAGGAAATTAATCCTCCCACTGTATTTCATTGGCTTTCTCAAATTATGTTATGTTTAAATTTAGAAAAAATTAGAAGTGGTGTATTCGATACTTCTATTAAATTTGAAAAGATATGGAGACCATTTATTCAATATTTTCATATGATGTAATACGACCCTGTTCCAAGCTTATTGGTTTTTTCAGCTTTAATCGTATTTATGTTGAGAGGATCGGAGTTGACGACATTGATGTTTATGTATTCTTGTGAGATATTATAAACAGCCCTTTTTTCTCTTTTTTAGTTTTTCTTTTTTTTTCTTTTTTTGCTTCCTTTTTTTCCCTTAGATATTAGATTAGTAGGTTAGTCAATTTTGCATATATATATTTTTTTCTTTTTTTATATTATATATTATGAAATATCTAGATTTACCTTGTTCATATATATACTATATGGTTCATGTTTCGGGAAAACTTATTTATACTGTATTCATTGCTTATGTTTTCTTTCATGTGTAATGGGAATTTGTATGTTTGTAATCCCTTTATTAATATATCAATTGTATTTTGTTCATAATATTATTAATACTAATAAAAAGATTGAAAAAGAAAGAAAGAAAGAAAAGAAAGAAACACAGCTTTAAGTCTCCCGATACCTGTGGACGTCATATAGACTGCTTTGTCTTACTGCTAGTGAGTTAGAAGTTGGTTGGAGTTGGTATGAAACATGTAGAGTATTTGCTTCCTTGCCTGTTCTTTCATTGAGTTTCACTACTGGGCTTAGCACGCCCCAACCAAAAACAAGTTAAGTTAGAAGATTATTTCTAAAGCAGTGCTTTATTTGTCTTTTTATGGTCTTGATACTGTTTTTGAATCTGATCCTTTTGTGTTAGGCAAAGGCAGCTCAAGCATTTCATCCGACATAAGTTCAAGCACTGATCACACGTTGACCAAAGCCACAAAGAATGCCGCTGCCAGTGAAGGTAGGCATCTGATCTTCATTAAAACTTAACATCTTTTTGTGTTGGTATGGCTGTTATGGGAAGTGCTTCTTAATTAAAAAGTCAGCTGTTGATGGAGTGCACAACTTGTTTTCCTTTGAAGGAATGTCACAGTTTTAAAAACAAGCAGATTCATAGATTGTGAAGGTGCATGTCCGTCCGTATTGTAATTAGAAACGTTTGCTTGACCATTGCCCCACTATTCTTACATGTAGATCGAGTGATATTAAGATTATCATTGTAAGATATTCACTAATAACACAGGGAGTACTAGAATCACTTCCTTTCACCCAGAGTAGTTGAGGCAAGGGGCATAAATATGGAATTGGAATCTCTTGATAAGGAGATGAAATAGAGGATTAAAGGATTAGAATGTTGAAAGTCAGATGAAGTAAGGAAGAAAGAGGTTTATATCATGCATACACTTGTTTGTATGTTATATATTTAGAATGTTTTTAAATAGTGATTCTGAGTAATTTCTATTACTTTCCAAAGCAGTATGATAATATTAAACATTCTTTTTAGTTTATGTCCTTATTATTTACTACTGAGTGTTAGAATGATCTCACTGTGAAAGAACTGGTTTTTGCTGACGTTTTATAGTTTAACCCTAATTTGCCTGACAGCTGTGGAAAGTAAATTAATGAAGAGTAAAAAGTAAGCTTGAGGACTGTTCTGAACTTATGTTAGTGTTTCAGAAATAGAATTGCAAACATTTGTCATTGCTGCCTGAATTTTGCATTTTATTTTCACATGGTAACTGTTGCATATGTTCTCAAGGAAGATTAAAGAGTGAAGAAGATCTTGTTAGGGTGAACCTGAAGCTATTTCCAGTAATAGAGGACATAGAAGTACTAATTATCTGTGA
Source organism: Hemitrygon akajei (assembly GCF_048418815.1). Lineage (NCBI taxonomy): Eukaryota > Metazoa > Chordata > Chondrichthyes > Myliobatiformes > Dasyatidae > Hemitrygon > Hemitrygon akajei. Next base: position 4,779,566 of record NC_133143.1, read on the forward strand.
AATGAGGATTGCAAGAGGAAAATAACTTGTGATCAGGAAAACATGCAAAAAAGAATGGTAGAAATAAATTTAACACTAACGTAATCAATACTTAATTGAAAATGGTGATTCATTTCACAGGCCTTTCAGAACTCTGGCACACACACCATGGCGTGAATGATCTCCTGCACTCTGTGAATCTCTGATTTGATGAAAGAAATTTTGCACCTCAATTGCTGTTTCTCTCCTGGCTGAGAGATCATACAAAGGTTGTTACAGAATTGTCTGATGTTGCCAATTCCACCCTCCTCCAAGCTGATGGAAAGTAAAACCACAATCCTGTGTAGGTTGGGAAGGGTCAGGGAGGAAATGGGGTTGAAAAGGAGGTTTTGGGAAGTTTTAACCTGATCACCTGTGTTGGTGGCAATTTGTATGACCACTGACCTCTGACCCTCCCCACAAGAGTTCAGAAATTTCATGCTATGACCTCAGACAAAAATTCATGGCAGCAGGAAAGCTTTTCAGCATTAGAGAAGGAAGGTAGCAACTAATACAGGTAGCACCAGTTCAGGATATTCAGGTACCCTTCCTCTTCCTTCATTTTTCATTTGGAGGAGGAAGTCAGAGAATCAGAACGGGAGTGCGGCGGGAGCCATTTTGATTTTTTCTTATTCTCATAGGAGTTAAGAGAGACGGGACTGTGCAGGCGTGTGACGTCGGGCAGTGAAGCAGGGAAGATTTAAAAAGGACACAGTCTTATACAGCGGGCAGTGTCGTTTGCGGGCCGCGGAGTGAGCCAAGAGCAGAGTGAAGGCTTAAGGGCTTGGGCTCAACGGGCTTAGGCGGAAGCAGGCAAGGCAAGGTAGGTTTAGGTTTCCGTTTTTCCTGTTATTTGAGGAAAGGGGAAGTATGAGTGTGAGGGCAGCTTGTTGTTCTCGGTGTCGGATGTGGGAGGTCCTGGAATCTCCTAGCCTCCCGGACGTCCATATCTGTGCCAGGTGCGCTGAGCTGCAGCTCCTGAGGGACCATGTTAGGGAACTGGAGATGCAGTTCGATGACCTTCGTCTGGTCAGGGAGAGTGAGGAGTTGATAGACAGGAGTTACAGGCAGGTGGTCACTCCGGGGCCACGGGAAGCAAACAGGTGGGTCATGGTTAGGAGGGGGAAGGGGAAGAGTCAGCAACTAGAGAGTACCCCAGTGGCTGTAACCCTTGACAATAAGTACTCTTGTTTGAGTATTGTTGAGGGGGACAGCCTACCTGGGGTAAGCAACAGTGGCCGTGCCTCTGGCACAGAGTCCGGCCCTGCAGCTCAGAAGGGGAGGGAAAGGAAGAGGAAGGCAGTAGTAATTGGGGACTCGGTAGTTAGGGGGTCAGACAGGCGATTCTGTGGATGCAATCAGGAGACCCGGATGGTAGTTTGCCTCCCTGGTGCCAGGGTTCAGGATGTTTCTGATCGCGTCCAAGATATCCTGAAGTGGGAGGGTGAGGAGCCAGAGGTCGTGGAACATATAGGTACCAATGACATAGGTAGGAAAAGGGAAGAGGTCCTGAAAGGAGAATATAGGGAGTTAGGAAGGCAGTTGAGAAGAAGGACGGCAAAGGTAGTAATCTCGGGATTACTGCCTGTGCCACGCGACAATGAGAGTAGGAATGGAATGAGGTGGAGGATAAATGCGTGGCTGAGGGATTGGAGCAGGGGGCAGGGATTCAAGTTTCTGGATCATTGGGACCTCTTTTGGGGCAGGTGTGACCTGTACAAAAAGGACGGCTTACACTTGAATCCTAGAGGGACCAATATCCTGGCGGGAAGGTTTAATAGAGCTGTTAGGGAGGGTTTTAACTAATTTGGCAGGGGGATGGGAACTGGAATGATGGAGCGGAGGAGAGGGAAAACAGAAATAGATCTAAGGTAGTGAGCAGTAAGGATGTCAGGAAGGACAGGCAGGTGATGGAGCAAATTTGCAGCCATTGGGATGAATAGCAGTGCAATCAATGCAAGAAGTACCAAATACTGGACTTAAGGTGTTATACTTAAATGCACGCAGCATAAGGAATAAGGTGGATGATCTTGTTGAACAGTTACAGATTGGCAGGTATGATACTGTGGCCATCACTGAGACGTGGGTAAAGGATGCATGTCTCTGGGAGCTGAACGTCCAAGGGGGTGGCCTGGCTTTATTGGTAAGAAATGATATTAAATCATCAGAAAGAGGTGACATAGGATCAGAAGGTACAGAATCTTTTTGGGTTGAGCTAAGAAATCGCAGGAATAAAAGGACCCTGGGCAGTTATCTACAGGTTTCCAAACAACTGCAGTGAGGTGGACTACAAATTACAACAGGAAATAGAAAAGGCCAGAAGGGCAGTGTTATGATAATTGTGGGGGAATTTAACATGCGAGTGGATTGGGAAAATCAGGTCGGCACTGGATCTCAAGAGAGAGAATTTGTAGGATGTCTAAGGGATGGCTTTTTAGAACAGCTTGTTGTTGAGCCCACTAGGGGATCGGCTGTACTGGATTGGGTATTGTATTGTGCTAGCAAATAATATCAGAGAGGATACTAAAAGCTTTTTCAAGTATATAAAGAGTAAAAGACAGGTGAGAGTAGATAGAAAATGATGCTAGAGAAACTGTAATGGGAGATAAGGAGATGGTGGAGGAACTGAACGAGTATTTTGCATCAGTCTTCACTGAGGAAGACATCAGCAATATACCGGACATTCAAGGGTGTCAGGGAAGAGAAATATGCGCAGTCACAATTACGACAGAGAAAGTACTCAGGAAGCTGAATAGTCTAAGGGTAGATAAATCTCCTGGACCAGATGGAATGCACCCTCGTGTTCTGAAGAAAGTAGCAGTGGAGATTGCGGAGGCATTAGCAATGATCTTTCAAAAGTCAATAGATTCTGGCCTGGTTCGGAGGACTGGAAGATTGCAAATGTCACTCTGCTATTTAAGAAGGGGGCAAGGAAGCAAAAAGGAAATTATAGACCTGTTAGCTTGACCTTGGTGGTTGGGAAGTTGTTGGAGTCGATTGTCAAGGATGAGGTTACGGAGTACCTGGAGGCATATGACAAGATAGGCAGAACTCTGCATGGTTTCCTTAAAGGAAAATCCTGCCTGTCAAACCTAGTGCAATTTTTTGAGGAAATTACAAGTAGGCTAGACAAGGGAGATGCAGTGAATGTTGTGTATTTGGATTTTCAGAAGGCCTTTGACAAGGTGCCGCACATGAGGCTGCTAAACAAGATAAGAGCCCATGGAATTACGGGAGAATTACATACGTGGATAGAGCGTTGGCTGATTGGCAGGGAACAGAGAGTGGGAATAAAGGGATCCCATTCTGGTTGGCTGCCGGTTACTAGTGGTGTTCCACAGGGGTCCGTGTTGAGGCCGCTTCTTTTTATGTTGTATATCAACGATTTGGATTATGGAATAGATGGCTTTGTGGCTAAGTTTGTTGATGATATAAAGATAGGTGGAGGTACTGGTAGTGCTGAGAAAACAGAGAGTCTGCAGAGAGACTTGGATAGATTGGGGGAATGGGCAAAGAAGTGGCAAATGAATTACAATGTCGGAAAGTGTACGGTCATGCACTTTGGTAGAAGAAATAAACGGGCAGACTATTATTTAGATGGGGAGAGAATTCCAAGTTCTGAGATGCAACGGGACTTGGGAGTCCTTGTGCAGGATACCATTAAGGTTAATCTCCAGGTTGATTCGGTGGTGAAGAAGGCGAATGCAATGTTGGCATTCATTTCTAGAGGAATAGAGTATAGGAGCAGGGATGTGATGTTGAGGCTCTATAAGGCACTGGTAAGACCTCACTTGGAGTACTGTGTGCAGTTTTAGGCTCCTTATTTAAGAAAGGATGTGCTGACATTGGAGAGGGTTCAGAGAAGATTCACTAGAATGATTCCGGGAATGAGAGGGTTAACATATGAGGAACGTTTGACCGCTCTTGGACTGTACTCCTTGGAGTTTAGAAGAATGAGGGGGGACCTCATAGAAACATTTCGAATGTTGAAAGGGATGGACAGAGTGGATGTGGCAAAGTTGTTTTCCATGGTGGGGGAGTCTAGTACAAGAGGACATGACTTGAGGATTGCAGGGCACCCATTCAGAACAAAGATGCGAAAAAAAATTTTTAGCTAGAGGGTGGTGAATCTGTGGAATTTGTTGCCACGGGCGGCAGTGGAGGCCAAGTCATTGGGTGTATTTAAGGCAGAGATTGATAGGTATCTGAGTAGTCAGGGCATCAAAGGTTATGGTGAGAAGACGGGGGAATGGGACTAAAGGGGAGATTGGATCAGCTCCTGATGAAATGGCAGAGCAGACTCGATGGGCCGAATGGCCGGCTTCTGCTCCTTTGTCTTATGGTCTTACCCTAGGAATACCTAAAACAATGATCTGTTTTACTTTATTTTTAATTGTTGAATATCAAACGAGAAAAATCTATTTGGAAAAATTATCCAATGATTCTAAATGCAAAAAAAAAGCATTGTTTCGCTGTAACAGTTATTCTAAACAGATGTAATTGTTAACTGAAAATAGTTTTCTATCTACTTCAATTGAGATTTTGAATTAAATTTTTAGACAAGAGATTTTTCATTCTATGCTCATTAGCAATTGTAAACATCTATCGTCTTTCTCAACTCAGTATTAGTTCCTAGTGAGGAAAATTTAAGAGAGCAAGATAATGTAGTGTAGAAATGTTGATGGTCATGAACAGTCTGCAGTGGAATTACTAGTTGAGTCAAAAGCCAGGCAGCATCTCTGTAGAGAGAAACAGAGTTTACATTATCGATCAAAGATCCTTTGTCAGAACTATAGCAGCGTAGTGGTTAGCATGATGCTATTACAGCTTGGGACGAAGAGTTCAGAGTTCAATCCTGGAGTCCTCTGTAAGGAGTTTGTACATCCTTCCTGTGGAATGCATGGGTTTCCTCCAGGTGCTGCGGTTTCCTCCTACTGTCCAAAGGTAAGTTAATTCATTGTAAATTGTCCCATGATTAGGCTAGGGTTAAATCGGGGGTGCTGTCACTGCGGCTTGAAGTGCCAGAAAGCCCTATTCTATGCTGTATCTTTAAATAAATATATAAACTAAAATTCTTTCTGAAGATGATGCCAAGTCTGTTGAGAGTTTACAGGATTTTTATACAGTCATCCAGCACAGAAACTTCAGTATGTTCAGTGCTGACCATCATCTACTCTAATTCCATTTCTCAGCACTTGATCCATAGCCTTTTGTGTGATGCCTATAGAATTATTAAATGTCATGAGAGGTTCTGCTTCCACTCAGATAATGTATCTCAGATCCAGTGGAAAAAAATAGAAACTGAAATGCAAATGCCATAGGTTTAAGATGAGAAGAGAGTGTTTTGAAGAGCATGTGAGGGGCCCAATGTGGCCTAACTAGAGTTTTATAGAACTGCGACATAAATTCCTAACTTGAACCCAGTGCCTTGATAAATAGAAGCAAGTGTGCCATGTACTTGTTTACTATGCAACACACACGAAATGCTGGTGGAACGCAGCAGGCCAGGCAGCATCTATAGGGAGAAGCACTGTTGACGTTTCAGGCCGAGACCCTTCGTCAGGACCCTTCATCAGGACTTGTTTACTACGCTATCAGCTTGTGCAGCTACTTCCAGGAAACTATGGATTTGGGCCCCAAGGTCACCTTTGTATATCAACTCTGTTAAGGGTCTTATGTTAAGGATGAGGAGAAACAGTTTTTCCCAGAGAGTTGTGAATCTGTGGAATTCTCTGCCCAGGGAAGCAGTTGAGGCTTCTTCACTAAATATATGTAAGAAACGGTTAGATAGGTTTTTACATAGTAGGGGAATTAAGGGTTATGGAGAAAAGGCAGGTAGATGGAGCTGAGTTTACAGACAGTTCAGCCACGATCTTATTGAATGGTGGGGCAGGCTCGATGGACCAGATGACCTACTCCTGCTCCTATTTCTTATGTTCTTATGTAAACCATTTAGCCTTTTGAGTCTGCTCCACCATTTGATCATGGCTGATCCATTTCCTTCTCGACCTCATTTTCCTGTCTTCTCCCTGTAACCTTTCACACTGTGATTTATCGAGAATATATCAACCTCTGCCTTAAATACACCTGGCCTCCACTGGGGCACGTGGCAACAAATTCCACAGATTCATCAGAGTCTGGCTAAAGAAATTCCTCCTCATTTCCATTGTCAATGGACATCCCTCTGTTCTGAAGCTGTGCTCTCTGGCCCTCGACTTTCCCACCATAGGAAACATCCTCTCGACATCCGCTCTATCTAGGCCTTTCAACATTCAAACTTCAACATTGAAAGTTCAAAGTAGATTTATTATGAAAGTATGTATACTATATACAACATCGAGATTCATACTATATATAACCTTGAGATTCGTCTCCTTACAGGCAGCCGCAAAACAAGGAAACCCAATTGCAGCCATTAAAAAGGCTGTTAAATATACAATGTGCAGGAAAAAATAGGTTGGGCAAACTACAAAAGAAAGCAAACAAATGAAGCTCACAGAAGTAAGTCTGAAATGTTGACTGCTCGTTTTCACGGATGCTGCCCGACCTGCTGAGTTCCTCCAGCGTGTTGTCGGTGTTGCTTTGACCCCAGCATCTGCAGTGTACTTTGTGGTTAGTCTGCAGCCATGTAGCCGGTCATCGCCAAGCCAAACCAGTTCAGTCCCACCCAGTTCTGCGCAGAGACAAATAATCCTCTCAGAGTAATGAGCTGAACTGGCCAATCCCTCGCCTCTGACCCCGACGTCCTGACCTTTTCAATCTGGCCTGGCATTTAAATCGTACAAACCTCAGTCGTTCCTTGTTCTCAGACCCAGGTTTTGCCTTTTCACTACGCTCTTGGGCTCGAATCAAACTGCCTTGATTTGGACCATGGCCAACATTTTCATTTTAGCCAGGCCCTTAAATCAATCAAACTTCAGGTTGTTCTTTGCTCTCAATAGGTTTCAATGAGATCTCTCACTTATCCTTCTAAATTCCAGTGACTACATGGCCAGAGCCATCCCACACTTCTCACATGAAAAGCCTTTCATTCCTGGAATCATTTTTATGAACCTCCATTGAACCCTCTCCAATGTCAGCACATCCTTCTTAGATAAGAGGCCCAAAACTGATCACAATGCTGCAAGTGAGGTCTCACCAGTTCCTTATAAAGCCTTGGTATTACATCATTGTTTTTATTTTCTAGTCCTCTCAAAACAACTGCTAAGTTTGCACTTCCCTTCCTTTTACCATTGCCTCAACCTGCAAGTTAGCCTTTAGCGAATCCTGTATGAGGATTCCCAAGTCAGATTTTTGAATTTTCTCCCGTTTAGAAAATCGTCTACACTTTTATTCCTTTTACATGTATGACATGACCATATACTTCCCAACCGTATTTCATCTGCCACTTTTTTGCCCGGTCTCCTAATCTGTCATAAGACCTTCTGCAGACTCCCTGCTTCCTCAGCACTACCTGCCCCTCCACCTATCATCGTATTATCCGCAAAACCATCAATTCAGTCGTCCAAATCATTGACATTTAACATAAAAAGAGGTGGTTCCAACACTGTTCCTACCAGCAAAGGCTCACTTAATTTCCACTCTTTGCCACATGCCAATCCATGCTAGTATCTTTCCATCTTTCCTGTAATACCATGGGCTCTGGAAGTTTCACAGTCCTAGGGGGCAGACTTTAGGGAGAAAGTGCTTGGGAAGCTGAAAGTACTAAAGGTAGATAGGTCACCTGGACCAAATGAACTACACCCCGTGTCTCTGAAAGAGGTGGTTGATGAGATTGTGGAGGCTTTACTAATGATCTCTCAAGGATCTCTAGATTCTGGTATGGTTCCGGAGGACTGGAAAATTACAATTGTCACTCCACTCTTCAAAGGGAGGTGAAAAACAGGAAATTATAAGCCAGTTAGTCTGACCTGAATAGTTGGGAAGTTGATGGAGTCAGTTGCTAAGGATGTTGTTTTAGGGTACTTGTATTTGTATTTCTATTGTATTTATTTTATTTCTCACATTCAAGGGAATAAAAGTCTTTATAGTGTCAATGTCGCAATGTACAAGCAATAAAGAGGGGAAATATGGGAGGATATTGCCCAGACACTACAATAGTATACATGTATGTACCGTGAGATACAATGTACAGTCGGGTATACAATCAGATCAATGTGTATTGATAAATCTGATGGCCTGGTGGAAGAAGCTGTCCCGTAGTCTGGTCTTAATGCAGCAGTACCATTTGCCAGATGGTAGCAGCTGGAACAGTTTGTGGTTGGGGTGGCTGCAGTCCCTGATGATCCTTCAGACCCTTTTTATGCACCTACTGCTGTAAACGTCCTGAATAGAGGAAAGTTCACATCCACAGATGCATTGGGCTGTGATTGAGGGTAGTACAGTTCCTGTACCAGGTGGTGACACAGTATGCTCTCGATGTTGCCCCTGTAGAAAGTCCTGAGGATCTGGGGACTCATGCTGAACTTCTTCAGCTGTCTGAGGTGAAGGAGGCGCTTGGTGCTGTTTTCACCACACAGCCGGTATGTACAGTCCAGGTGAGATCCTCAGTGATGTGTATGCCTAGGAATTTGAAACTACTCAGCCTCTCAACTACAGTTGCATTGATGTCAATAAGGGCTGGTGTGTCTCCGTTCCTCGTCTAATCTATGATCAATTCCTTCACTTATTTGACATTGAGGGAGAGGTTGTTTTCTTGGCACCACTGTCTCAGGGTGTTGACTTCTCTGTAGGCTGAGTTGTTAAAAATAAGGCCTATCAATATTGTTTCATCTGCTAATTTGATCAGCAGATTAGAGCTGTGCGTGGCAAGACAGTCGTGGGTATATAGGGAGTAGAGGAGGGGGCTCAGGACACAGCCCTGGGAGGGCTCCTGTGTTGAGGGGCAGAGAGGCAGAGGGCATGAATACCTTAAGGAAAAACCTTGTTAGAATTATTTGAGGAAATAACAAGCAGGATAGACAAAGGAGAATCGGTGGATGTTGTATACTTAGATTTTCAGAAAGCTTTTGACAAGGTGCCACACATGAGGCTACTTAGCAAGATTAGAGGAAAGATACTAGCACAGACAGAGCATTGCCTGATTGGGTGTTGTATAATGAACCAGATTTGATTCGGCAGCTTAAGTTAAAGAAACCCATAGGTGGCAGTGATCATACTATGATAGCATTCACCATGCAATTTGAGAGGCAGAAGATAAAGTCAAATGTATCAGAATGAGAATAAAGTGAGCCTTTTCTGATTGGCTGCCAGTGACATATGGTGTCCCACAGGGATCAGTGCTGGGATCGCTTCTTTTGATGTTATGTGTCAATGACTTGGATGATGGAATTGATGGCTTTGTTGCAAAGTTCACAGACGATACAAAGGTAAGTGGAGGGGCAGATGGTTTTGAGAAAGTAGAGAGGCTACAGAAGGACTTAGACAGATTAGGATAATGGGCAAAGAAGTGACAGATAGAATACAGTGTCAGGAAGTGTATGGTCATACAGTTTGATAGAAGAAATAAAAGGATAGACTATTATAACATGTGATGTTAACATTCATTTCAAAAGGGCTAGAATATAAAAGCAAGGATGTAATGTTGAGACTTTATAAAACACTGGTGGGGCCTCACATAGAGTTTTGTGATCAGTTTTCGGCCCCTTATCTTAGAAAGGATATGCTGACATTGTAGAGGGTTCAAAGGAGGTTCACAAAAATGATTCTAGGATTGAACAGCTTGTCATATGAAGAGCATTTGCTGGCTTGGGTCTGTATTCACTAGAATTCATAAGATAGAGGGGCGACCTAATTGAAAACCATCAGACATTGAAATGCCTTGATAGAGTGGAGGTGGAAAGGATATTTCCTTTGGTGGGAGAGTCTGTGACCAGAGGACGCAGCCTCAGAATAAAGGGGCATCCTTTTAAAATAGAGATGAGAAGAAATTTATTTAGCCAGAGAGTGGTGAATCTGTGGAATTCGTTGCCACAGACCAATGTGGAGGCCAAGCCATTGGGTATATTTCAGGCAGAGGTTGATAGATTCTTGATTGGTCAGGGCATGAAGGGTTCAAAGATTCAAAAGTTCACTTATTATCAAAGTATACAACTCTGAAATTCTTCAATTCTCCATGTGGCCATGAAACCAAGAAAGAAAAAAAGGCAGCACGATCGTCAGCCCCTAAATCCCACTTCCCCGCAAAAAAAGATCAAAAATGGAACAGGCACATCAATCCCCAAATCCCTCCTCCCGCAGCCATGTTTCTGTTTACAGCTATAACATATCATTCCCCAGAGCCAACCCACAGACTGAGTAATCCACATTATATATTAAGCCTCATGCATTGAACTGATTGCAGTTTAAATTAGTATTGCTTCCCTTCCCTTAAATGTCCCCTGATTATCCTGATTATTAAACCTGTTCTCCCAGGCTGTCCATTATCCAATTACTTTTTTTGCTCAGTGTCCTGCTAATCTAGTTTAAACTCTTCTGGGAAGAACTAGTAAATTCCCCGACAAGGATATTGGTCTATTACTGGTTCAAGTGCAACTTAATCATCTTGTACAGTTCTTGTACATGCAGAATATTTAATTTCTATTCTGTTTTCCATTTATTTAATATAATCTCTTCTGCCTCAGTTTAGAAGATCTCAGAGTAAACTTTATCTTAATCATTTCCTTTTGACATAACTATAGAAGATCACACATATATATCATTATACTCTTTATGAACACCTTGGGCTCCTTTGCATTCTAAAATTTTTCCAGTCTTCAACATTTTTTTTGAACCTCTTGATCCATTACTGCCATTTATATCATTGGACCAGTTTTCCTGTGCCTTACAGGGTAAACATTGCTTCTAACCTACGTTTTTTTTAGCTGTTTATTGTTATGACAATGAGAGCTGAAGTCAAATTTCAAGGCTTTAAAATTCAATATATCCCCTTGTAGACTCCATATGTCCTCTTTCCTACCTCTCTTTGTGTCATTTACAAACTTAGCAGCCATCTTCACTTGCAGAATGTTGAAGCCACAGCACCCATACCCATATAAGGAGCTGCTTCTTATGTCTTTAGAGCCATTTTACGCCCACATGTATCATATTAGTCAGCCAAACCTCCATCGACACCGATGTTATATCTAATACTATGAACTTTTGCAATCCAGAGGTTCTTCAGAAGTCAAGAATAGAGATGCAACATTATTACTTCATGGCTCTTGATGTCAATTCCCCTGACTAATGAAGAGCAATACACCACATGCCTTTTTAACAATCTTATCAACTTGTGCAGCAGCTTTGAAGGATATGTGGGCATGGCCCCTATGATCCCTCTTTTCCTCAACACTGCTAATTATGTTACTGGATTGATTAGTAACCTGACCTTCAGACATAGGTACACAAGTGAAGGCAGGGGGCACGACGGATATGTGGATAATACTTTCCTTTGGATAGCAGAGGGAGAGAAAACACACTGCATTGAGACTGTCTCCCAGGATGGCTCTGATTTGGTACTCTCAAATTCCTTCTCTTGCCTCTGTAAAACCAACCACATCTGCCCTCATTTCTTCCTACGTCCCAGTGCTGATTCTTCCTGTTTCCAAGCTTGGTGAAGGTGCCATAGAAATGGAGGTTGATATGGTGAGCATATACAAACCAAGGGCTGAGTTTCTAATGAGTCACCAGGGTGACTGTCATCACCTTCCCCAGGGTGCAGTCAGTGGCTAGACTGTGTCCAACTTCCAGACTGTGTTCTTTGCACTCTTCCTGCAGCCTGAGGTTAGTTTTATAGAGCTGCAACATTATGGCTTTTGAACTCGATCACTCGATTAATGAAGCCCAACACATCATATGTCTTCTAAAGCAAGCACGAGGAAATCTCCAGATGCTGGAAATTCAAACAACACACACAAATTGCTGGTGGAACACAGCAGGCCAGGCAGCATCTATAGGGAGAAGCACAGTTGACGTTTCGGGCCGAGACCCTTCGTCAGGACTAACTGAAAGGAATGATAGTAAGAGATTTGAAAGTAGGAGGGGGAAGGGGAAATGCGAAATGATAGGAGAAGACCGGAGGGAGTGGGATGAAGCTGAGAGCCGGAAAGGTGATTGGCAAAAGGGATACAAAGCTAGAGAAGGGAAAGGATCATGGGACAGGAGGTCTACAGAAAGAGGGAGGGGAGCACCAGAGGGAGATGGAGAACAGGCAGAGTGATAGGCAGAAAAAGAGAAAAAAAAGGAGGGGGGAGAAAAACTAAATATATCAGGGATGGGGTAAGAAGGGGAGGGGGGGCATTAACAGAAGTTAGAAAGGTCAATGTTCATGCCATCAGGTTGGAGGCTACCCAGCCGGTATATAAGGTGTTGCTCCTCCAACCTGAGTGTGGCTTCATCTTGACAGTAGAGGAGGCCATGGATAGACATATCAGAATGGGAATGGGACATGGAATTAAGATGTGTGACCACTGGGAGATCCTGCTTTCTCTGGCGGACAGATATGTCTTCTTAACAACCCTATCGATCTATGTGGCAAATTTAAGGGATCTATGCACAGTGACCACAAGATCCCTCTGTTCCTCTATGTTGCCAAAAGTCCTACCATTAACCCTGTTTTCTGCCTTCAAAGTCAACCTTCCAAAGGAAACACTTCATCGTTTTACGGGTTGAGATCCATCTGCCATTTCTCAGCCCAGCTCTGCATCCTGTCAATGTCAATGTCCCACTGTAACCTATGACAACCGTCTACACGATCTATAACTCCACCAACATTCATGTCATCTGCAAGCTTACTATCCAACCATTCCAATTCAAGTCATTTTTAAAAGTCACAAAGAGCAGGGACCCAGAACCGATCCTTCCAGAGACCCATTGGTCTCTGATCTTCAGGCAAAGTACTCTCCATCTACAATCACCCTCTGTCCTCTTTGCACAAGCCAGTTCTGAATCCATATTGTTATGCTTTGTAACTCTAAACTATGAAACTACTTCAAAGAAAAACAGGACAGCTGGGAGATACGACTCTTTAGTTTGTGTTTATTTAAGTCAGGCACGCACATATCTTATGAATATGTAATTCACTTTTTTCTTGCACATGTTACCCATAATGAATTATTTAAACAAACAAGAATGCTCAGGCAATATATTTACAATATTACTCAAATACTATTGAAATATTAAATACACAACATTCCTCCCTGCTTAGCTTTAAACGCCAGCTCAATATAGAATGCACGTCAACTTATATATACAGTGTACTATATAATACAACTACTCTACAGACATCCACTGCATAGTATACTTTAATTGTCCCAGTCAGCCTAAAGATTTAATTGCTGTGGAAGCTTTCATACACTTATGAGATAATGTCTTCCCTGACAAGGGAAGATTACTCTACTTGGCAGGTGAGATTCGTGGATGTGAAAACATTCTCAGGTTCCTTGGTGGTTGCAAGAGTTGACTCTCAGACTGCAGGAAGTGTTTCTGACAGCTCTGGACATCTTTTTTACTTCTTGACTTTCTTTTTCTTGCCTTTCCTTTTTTCTAGTTTCTCATTAGTATTTCTGATTTTGCTAATTTCTCAAGAAATTAAATCTCATTTATTGTCTTCTATTTCTATAGCATTTATGTCATCATTCTTTTTCTCCTTTCTAGGATGTGCTTCATGATCTTGGGAGAATGCATTTAGTTCACTTGAGTATCTCTTGTTAAACGTTCCACTGTTCCCTTTACAATTTGATTTCTCCTCTTGGTTTCCTCATCCACAACATCATCTGCTGAATCCTCTGTTTCTGTTTCTCCATTGACTCCTTTCTTTTTGGCCTTCCATTTATCCAGTTGGACTTTGGTCTTTTCATCTACTTTTACAAGCGTTTTTTTGTCTCCAACATGAAGTTCATGCAATAATCTTAATGCACATAAAGCAGATTCTGATTCTTTATACTGACAAAAGCTGAATGCTTGCAACTTTCTGAAGCTCCTTGACCTGTCTTACAGCTTAAAACCAAGCCACATTTTGCAAGTAACTGTCTGATTAACAAATCAGAAACTTTCTCAGATATATTGCCTACAAAAACTGTTGTAATTGGACCACTGATTTCAACACTTTCACAATCCCTGTGAGCAGCATGGTCCTTACTTGGTCCAATATGCTTTCCAACCAGAGGCAAAGAGGTTGATACCAACACCTGTTTGTCCTCTGTTGAACAACGGTTCATAGAGTTCAGCATGGAGACAGTTGTAGCATTATCCAGTACCTTACTTAATTCACTTTCAGTTGTACATATTTACAGGCCCATTCCCATCCTCTGGTTTCACCCAGAAAACTGGTACATTTGGCAACTGACTCTCCACTACATAGGACATAGCTGCCCTGCGTTCAGCCAACTTATGCTTCCCAGGTAGCTCCAAATTCCTTATGAGGACTCGGTCTCCGCTGGAGTTGGGAGAACCTAACTTTTTGATCATACCTCCTCATTTCCTTGAATTTGTTTGGTAGCCAAGACCTCACCTAATTCATAAGCCTTTTCCAGCTGCCTTCTCATATTAGACACATGCTTCAGATAAGTCTTCTGTGGTAGATCTTCCTCACTCGTCCCAAAGTAGAGGTCAACGGGCAACCTCGCTTTGTGCTCAAACATCAGATAATACAGCGAGTATCTGGTAGCTTCATTCTGTGTACAATTGTAGCAGTGGACCAGACTTCTCTTGCCTTTTTTGCTGATCTCAAGGCTCCGAGTATGTCTATCAAGGCCCGATTGAACCTCTCGGGCTGGGGATCACCCTGAAGATGATAAAGGTGTAGTCTTCATGCTCAGTAACTCGTGTATGAGCCTACTCTCGAAATTCCATCCGTGATCTCTATATATTCGCCTGAGGAGGCCATAATAAATGAAATAGTTCTCCCATAACACTTTGGCCACCGTGGGTGCCCTCTGATCCTTGGTAGGGAAGGCTTGTACATATCTGGTGTAGTGATCTGTAATGACCAAGACATTCGCCATGTTGTTGGCATCTGGCTCTATTGATAGGAAATCTTTACACACCAGGTCAATGGATCCCCCACTCTGCAAGTGGGACAATAGAGTGCCCTCACAGGCAGCATCTTCCTTCATATACATCGAACGCACGACTTGCAGTACTCTTCGACCTCCAGCTCCATTCAGGCCAGTGGAACCGATCTCTGAGCAATCCACATGTCTTGTCAACCCTCAAATGGCCAAAATCATCATGAAGTGACTTCAACACAATCCTCCGATGTTGCTCAGGCAGAATCAGCTAGGAACACTGAAGCCGGTCCGGAGGTGACGTATAGGAACTGGTTCCTCAACTCCAATCTGGGCCATTCTGTCAGTAGAGTGTTTCATCTTGCCTGCTTGGGTCATGTTCCCTTTCACAACTACTGACTAAACAGTACCAATACACAGGTCATCTCGCTGAGCGGATGCCACTTCCCCAGGGCTTTGTCCTCAGAGCAGTGAGGTTGCAGTGAGCTTGTGGAATAGCACTATCAGAAGCTGCCAAATGATCACTTGCCTTTCTTCTGCCTTCCCCGTGATGGAAAACAGGCATATAGCTTTCACTCCAGGGGCAGGAGTACTCTCCCACTCTCCATCCCTGTCCAGCCCTTCATGCGCATGTCAGGACAATGCATCAAGCATCAATGTTCCTACTTCAGGCTGAAATCATAGGCAGACAACAGAGCCAACCACCAGTGGCCTGTGGCATCCAACTTTGCCAAGGTCAGGGTGTAAGTTAATGAGTTGTCCATCTTCACCTCAAACTTGGCACCATATAGACAGTCACTTAGCTTATCCACCACAGACCATCTCAGTGCCAGGAGCTCCAACTTGTGGGTCTGGGGTAGTTCTGATTGGAGGCTGACAGACTCCAGCTGATAAACACGACAGGTCTCGACCCTGTGCCCTGACCCTCATAAAGAACACCCCCTAAGCCCTCTCTGCGGGGATCTGTATACAATACATATGGCACCTGGGAGTCTGCAAAAGCCAGCACAGACGCTTTCGTCAGCAGCTCCTTTAGTAACTGAAAGGCCTCTTCACATTTTGCATCCCATCTCGCTTCAAAAGGCTCTGAAAGGCTAAGATCATCTTTACCATCTCCTTTCATCCTCCCTTTCTTCCCCAAGGGAGGGTAACAGCACAGAAACTGATTTAAAGGGTGACTCTATCCCGTGAGACTAAGTGCCCAATATAGTTGATAGATGTCTTGCAGAACTGGCACTTGTCCAGGGTAAGTTTTAACCCTTCAGCTTTCAGGCAGCCCAGCACCTTCAGTTGCTTCACTTCACGTTCCTCCAAGGAGGACCTGAACACTATGAAATCAACCAGGTACACCAATATTTCACGCAAGTTCATATCCTCAACCATTTTCTCCATGACACGCTGGAAAGTCGCAGGAGTTCCTGATATGCCCTGAGGCATCCTTTTTAACTGGAAGAATCCCAGTGGACATATGAATGCTGACTTCTCTTTATCAGCCTCATTGGGGATCTGGTAATATCCACTCCTCAAATCCAGCACACTGAACCACTTCACACCATTCAAGCAGGCCAGCACGTCCTCAATTCTCAGGACTGTATACTGGTCGGGGACTGTATGCCTGTTCAGAGTCCGATAGTCCACACACACTGTACCTTCCCTTTCTTCTTCCTGGCCACTACTATTGGAGACGCATAAGGGCTTCTGGATTCAGTGTTGATCCCAGCTTCCTTCAGCTTCCACAGATGTTGCCGTACGTCCTCCACCTCTGCAGGTACCATTCGCCATGACCTTTCTCCGAACGGGGTGTCCTCTGTCACCCGGATGGTGTGGCGAGTGCTCTTGGAACAACCCACATCAAACTAGTCAGTAGAAAAGGCATCTTCCAGCTTCAACATTTTCTCCATCAACCTCTTCTTCCAACCTCCAGATACCAGGGAGTCCCCAAAGTTGAATGACTCGGCAGTCAACTTTCCTCTTTTCAGAGAGAGTTTCTACCCGGCTTGTCTCACAGGGACACTAGACATCACCGTCACCGGGAAGAGGTGAGCCATTGGCATGTCCCGCCTGAGAGTGACCTCCCACTCCGAAGAGTTCCTGACAATCACTGTCATCCTGTTCACCTGTACAACCAGCGGCTTCTGCAATTCGGGCCTCACCATTACCCCAGCAGGTAAGCCTGACTCCTCTTCGTGGTCTTCCGGACCATCCACCAAGAGGGCCTCAACCTCAGGAATTCCGGGAAATTTTGTGTTTCCCTTCACTCTTGCCACTTCCCCAGGCTGTAAGACGACTGGTTTTGACTGGGTGAACCACACAGTCCCTCGTTTATGCTCATCATCCAGCCCAGCGCGGCCATGCACATCCTCGAAAGCAGCTCGGAACACAGGGTGAATGGATGACGTTTTCAGAAAGTTCTCTCCAACTTTCTCCTTGCAGGCTCCCACCAGCTCCTCAGAAACGGAGTATTCATCCCCACGAGAATTGAGGCTTTGTCTTGATTGGCTCCAGACAAACCAGCACTAATGTATCAAGGACCTCAACTACTCAACATCTGCCTCCGAAAACTCCAGCTTCGTTGACAAGTAACCCTCGTACAGATAGTCATCCGTTCTAAAACCCCAGATCTCTAGCGCACTGCGTGACATCAATGGTAAATGCGTCAAATACCAGTTGTAAAATGAACGGTACAGCAGAGTAACCTGAGAGCCGGTGTCAAGTATGGCTCTTGCATAAATACCTCAATCCATAGCGATACACTGGAGCTTGGCCCCACTAAGCCTTCAAGAATTGGGTTTTTTGCTTTAGGGTGTTCCTTGATATATTGCTGGGAATATGTTCCCCCCGAGATGCCAGGCCGTTCCCTCACTGAGTGTCTCTGCTTAGGTACTCGTGGGCTCACCCTCCGAGGTTTTTCCCATCCTTGACACTCCCACCTGACATGTCCCTCTTCACCACAGTTATAACAGACAATACTGGCTGCTCCCCTTCTCGCGGGACCGCGGCCTCTGGCTAGGGGATCCACCTCCCTATCAGCTCTATCATATGGGGGGGTACACCCACTGATAATAATCGGGACATCTCAGTCCCAAACTCTGCCACAAGCCCCTTTACCACTCCCTGGGGTGGTTATCAGTGGTCTCCTCTGCCAAGGGGACCACTTCTGAGGATTGTACCCGGCTGACAGAGGCCTCTTGCTCCCCCATTGCATTCTCCTCCTCTCACTTCTCTGATCAGGGAGGGGGTCGAGTCTTACGAGACATTCAGAGATCCCCAAGTGATCAGGTCCAGTGCCTGGGCACCTTTCGCCACGGTTCGTTTGTAACTGATTCACCTCAACTTTTTGATTGGCCCTCCCCCATGTCACAAGCAACTCAGCTGCCTTTCTAGCCAGAAAATGAAGGTGAAAAATTTCTCCTCCTCCTGAAAACATATTGAAACTCCGTCATGTTTCATCAAGCTTCCCATTGTGCCAAACACATTTTCTAGCACTTGCATGTAGGCCGCAGCGGTAGCAAAGGAGTTCTGTGGCTTTACAGATCTCACTATGTCAGCAGCCGACCCCTTCAAACTTTCAACCATCAACAGAGCACCGCCACTCATCCAGCATCTGAGAGGTCTGTTCTGCCCAAGTCTCACACTCCTCTTCCTGCTTGGGGGTGGGCTTCACCCCTGAGAACATTATCAGCTTTTGATAGCTAGGACCCTCAGCTTGTGCACTGGGTCATTTATTTGCCAGAGAGGTAAGGGCTGATACTAACTCAGATTTCTCACTTCTCACTGAGAGACTCATTAAACATTTCAAATCAGAACCGCTCCTTCCCCTCACTCCACGAAAACGAGAGAAGCCTGTCTTTGAAGTCTCCGCCCCCAGCTACAGGAGACTCAGCTCATAATTTGGCCTGCCGCTTACACTTCCCTCCTCCCGGAAAGTATGGACGATCCACGGCCCCCCACCTCCCAGGGCCCCAATAATATCAGTTAGTTTTACAGCCGTTATGTCTGAACCAGAACAAAGTCTTTGCCCACCATTTTATCAAACCTCCACTCAACCCCTGCAGGATCCATAACCACGTATCGTAATCACTTTACCGAACAATAGTTTATCAAAGACAACTCACTGGATCAATGCTCAGGGCAATCACACAGCATCCAACAAAATCTATCCCGGATGATATTTTCACAATGAAACACTTTGGTTTCCTTGGCAGAGTGAGTCTAGGGAAAACACTCTTAAGTTCCGCCTCACTCACTCGTGAGATTGAGCCGGCTCTTCCCACCCCAAACCCCGGTTTGTGTGGATACTGTGTAATTTGCTATCCTGTTACAAATTAGTGACACGAAATAACAACAGTACACTGCATACGGTTAAAGGAATTATATTTATAAATCTTAATTAAAGGGTTAGTAGAGAATAACAAAAAGAAAAGGGCCCATTCTAATTAAAGAGTCCAATGTGCACAAACTGGAGCTCATCTTGAACTTCTCTGTCACTCACGGTCAGTGTGAACACCCACACCACCTTCCGAACGTCACTCACGATCCATCTCAAACAAACGGGTCTCCCAATGGATCCTACCGTATGCTACAACCGGTTCTCCCCAGCGTCTTCTTTCTCCATCTCCTGCCGAACAAAAGCCCAAGACCAACCTTATTGCCCCTCACCAAGAAAACCTCCCATTAATTGGATGGCACACATTCCACATCATCCCTCATCTTCAACAAAAGCCCAAGACCAACCTTATTGCCCCTCACCAAGAAAACCTCCCATTAATTGGATGGCACACATTCCACATCATCCCTCATCTTCAACAAAAGCCCAAGACCAACCTTATTGCCCCTCACCAAGAAAACCTCCCATTAATTGGATGGCACACATTCCACATCATCCCTCATCTTCAACAAAAGCCCAAGACCAACCTTATTGCCCCTCACCAAGAAAACCTCCCATTAATTGGATGGCACACATTCCACATCATCCCTCATCTTCAACAAAAGCCCAAGACCAACCTTATTGCCCCTCACCAAGAAAACCTCCCATTAATTGGATGGCACACATTCCACATCATCCCTCATCTTCAACAATAGCCCAAGACCAACCTTATTGCCCCTCACCAAGAAAACCTCCCATTAATTGGATGGCACACATTCCACATCATCCCTCATCTTCAACAATAGCCCAAGACCAACCTTATTGCCCCTCACCAAGGAAACCTCCCATTAATTGGATGGCACACATTCCACATCATCCCTCATCTTCAACAATAGCCCAAAGAGGCTGAAAGTAGAACAGAGCTGTAAAATGAAAAACCGACAGCATACCAGTAAAGATGTGAACCAGGACGCTATATCAGAATATATTGGATGCATCTAGAAGCATCTCAGACCCTGGCATCTGGGAGGCAAACTACCATCTGTTTTCCCTTTTGGCATCCACAGAATCGCCTATCTATCTCCCTGACTATGGAATCCCCTCTAACTGCTGCCACCCTCTTCAATTCCCTCCCCTTCTGAGCCACAGGGCCGGACTCTGTGCCAGAGGCATGGCCACTGTTGCTTCTTCCAGGTGGGCTGTCCCCCCCAACAGTACTCCAAATGGTGTGCTCTCCACTATCTGCCATTCCCCCCTTCCCTCTCCAGACAGTCACCTACTTATCTGTCTTCTCTAACCTTGGGGTGACTACCTTCCTATAGCTCCTTGTCTATCACTGCCTCACTTTCCCTAACAACCCAAAGGTCCCTAAAAAGCTGGAGCTCCAGTTGCCCAACATGGGGTATAAGGATCTTAATGCATCTGGCGCAGATTTGGCCATCGGGGAGGCATGAAGTCTCCTGGAAATCCCCCATCTGACACCCAGAACAGAACACTGGCTCTGTAGACATACTCCCTATTCTCTCTAGAGTTGAATAAAAAATAAGAGAATGAACTTACCTTACCTCTACCTGTTCTTGCAGAAGCCCTTTTTGAGCCAAAGTCTTCCTACTCTGCCTCAGACTACTCCGACGACAACCACTCCCATGATGACCACTCCAATAGGTGGTACCTCTTTCATAGAGACTAGGTTTCCTGTCAAAAATCTTTGTCGGATCTGTGCTCCTGTTGCGTCTGTGGAGTACGCCAATCAATGACTCCCATTGAAAAACTTGCTGCTTTTTCAAGCTCTTCGTCGGACCTGCGTGGGAAAGCTCCTGTTGCGTCTGCCATAATGATAACACAATTTGTTTAGCTAGGCTGGTCTCTGTTTAGACAGTTCACTTGCATTCCTGACTACAACTCATTTGCGGCTCTGTCTGAGGTTTCCATTGACACAGCTAGTTGAACTGCTCTTTTAAATGTAAGTTGTGCTTCAGTTAGGAGATGTTTTTCAATACTTTCTTATAAGATTCCACAAACTAAATGATCTCTCAGTACATCTTTAAGCCTATTGTTGAACTGACCGTGCTCAATCTCTTCAATTCAGCCACGTATGCTGAAATGGACTTCCTTTTGATTCCACTTATGAAACCTAAAGCATTCTGCAATCAACAATGGTTTCTACATTACTTTCACGATATCAGCAAAACTCATTTCTGTTGCTTTGGTTGGAGCAATTTGATTGGAACAATCTGCTTTTAAATCAAATGCACCCAACAAAATTGGTACTTGTTTCTCCTTGTCTGTCCCATTTGCTTTAAAAACCTGCTCAGTTAGCGCAGTATGCGTGAGCCGTTGTCTGTTGTGTAAACGCTTCAATCTTTCCAATGTAGCCAGTCATTTCTGCTCTTTTTTATGATTATTATTACCCAGTACTCAGTGTTATGAACCCTCAAATTATTCCGTGTTCTGCCTTTTTTAAAAACTTAATTGTACCACCCTTCCAAAGAATACATGCTGTGCTGCTTTTTTTAAACTTGAGCCTCACTGCACTTCAACAGGTAGTTAATCATTTTGGGTTCGTTTTACTGAAGGGTAAGAGAAAATCTATTGGTACAGATGGTGCTAGCAAATGCATCCGACAGCTCACTGATAATTCAAAAGGCAAGAAATTCAACTAAAACATCACTAAAAGCACATTCTCTGAGGTAAATTATGTTAGATAAATGCCACAAACAATGGCGAATGATGGCGAGGCGTGTTCGGGGGATGAGCCGGGATGGTGTGTTGCAGAATCAATGCAGATGGAGTGAGCCATTCAGAGAGGAGAGGTTAGACCAGTGGAATTCCACTGACCATACAACTGGCCCAGGTGCAAGCATGGATTGTTCTGTGAACTGTCTTAATCTTAAGAGCTTGAGAGCTGCTTTGGGCTGGGCGGCAAAATCTGGGTTTGGAGCAAGTTGCTGGGTGGGATAGTCCCGAGCTCCTTGCAGCAGTCAAGTCCTGGTGTGAGGCACAATCTGCTATTTAGACAATTTAAGCGCCAACCAAGGTTGAAGGCAAGAGTCGATTTTGTTCGCTCTCCATGGTTCACTCCTCTCTCCGAAGAGCCTTTTGCTGTTCTGTTTGGTCAATTTAAACACTGATTCAGATAAACTGAAAGGACAGGTGTCAGGATCCCAGAAAAGAGCCGATTTCGCTTGCTCTCCGCAATGGTCACTCTTCTTTCCATGGTGCTGAGGCTATGAAGATTGCCCTGGCTGTTGTGCTTTGTGCCTGCTAATAAGATGAACTGATAAGCAAGGCTTTGGGCCCACTCAGGCTGCTCTAGGGTTTGGAACTGAGGACTCAATTTGGTCCAGAATGTTGTTGCAACACACACAAAATTCTGGTGGAACGCAGCAGGCCAGGCAGCATCTATAGGATGAAGCATTGTCGATGTTTTGGGCCAAGACCCTTCGTCAGGACTAACTGAAAGAAAAGATAGTAAGAGATTTAAAAGTAGGAGGGGGAGGGGGAAATGTGAAATGATAGGAGAAGACCGGAGGGGGTGGGGTGAAGCTGAGAGCCGGAAAGGTGATTGGCAAAAGGGATACAGAGCTGGAGAAGGGAAAGGATCATGGAATGGGAGGCTTAGGGAGAAAGAAAGGGGGAGGGGAGCACCAGAGAGAGATGGAGAATAGGCAGAGAGAGAAAAAAAAGGGAAGGGGGAAAAATAAATAAATAGGGATGGGGTAAGAAGGGGAGGAGGGGCATTAACAGAAGTTAGAGAAGTCAATGTTCATGCCATCAGGTTGGAGGCTACCCGGACGGTATACAAGGTGTTGTTCCTCCAACCTGAGTGTGGCTTCATCTTGACAGTAGAGGAGGCAATGGATAGACATATCAGAATGGGAATGGGATGTGGAATTA
This sequence comes from Hemitrygon akajei, assembly GCF_048418815.1. Taxonomy (NCBI): domain Eukaryota; kingdom Metazoa; phylum Chordata; class Chondrichthyes; order Myliobatiformes; family Dasyatidae; genus Hemitrygon; species Hemitrygon akajei. The sequence continues at coordinate 4,802,831 of NC_133143.1, forward strand.
AAATGTGTCGCCACTGGGAGATCCTGCTTTCTCTGGCGGACCGAGCGTAGGTGTTCAGTGAAATGGTCTCCCAGTCTGCGTCGGGTCTCACCAATATATAAAAGGGAGCACCAGACACAGTATACCACAGCAGCCGACTCATAGGTGAAGTGTCGCCTCACTTGGAAGGACTGTCTGGGGTCCTGTGAGGGAGGAAGTGTAAGAGCTGATGTAGCACTTGTTCCGTTGTGTTCCACCAGCATTTTGTGTGTGTTGCTTGAATTTCCAGCATCTGCAGATTTCCTCATATTTGCCCAGAATGTTGTTGTTCTCTTCAGTTGTTTGCAAGATTTGAATTTTTTCCCCTTTCTCTTGTGCATTGGGTGTTGGTCTTTTATTTTTATTTTTTACTTTAACTGGGTTCTTTTGGGTTTCTTGCTTTGTGGCTACCTGTGAGCAAGCAAATCTCAAGGTTGTATAATTTATACAGTCTTTGATAATAAATGTACTTTGAATCTTTGAAAAATATCTAATCACCACTGTTATATTTTCTAACTCCAAAACGTGAAAGGAAAATAAGACAGCGGAACTAAGAGATGTCTTAGTTCACGTTTTCTTTAAGCAAGGCATGCACACATCACGTGGTAGCGTCATGATGTATGCAGTTCACCTATTTTTACATATAACCTGTAATGAACAACCAAGAATGCCTAGTCAAACAATATATTTATAATATTAATCTAGTACTACTGAACTATTAAATACACAACACACATATAGCCAAGTTCCCTTGGATTCTAAGCCTCCTGACTTTCTGAATGAACATGAGGAACCTTATCAGCTACCTTACTAGAATCAATATACTGTACACTACATCCACAGTTCAACATCCGTCAATGTGCTTTACACATACTCAAAGAATTGAATCAAACTCATAAGGCATGACCTATCCCTCAAAAACCCATGCTTTTTGACTGTGCTTCTCCAAATTGTCAAAAATCCTGTCTCTAAGAATCTTCTCCAATAATGTACCCAACGTACCCATCAGTAATGTAAGACTCACGTGTGTGTGTGTTATGGCAATGGGAAGATGGGGTAAGGGTGGAGGTCTGGGAAGTGGAGCAGATGCAGATGAGGGCAGGATCAATGGCAGAGGAAGGAAAACCCTGTTCTCTAAAGGAGGACAGCTCAGATGTTCTGGAATGGAAGGCTCATCCTGAGAGCACAAACAGTGGAGACAGAGGAACTGAGAAAACGGAATGTCATTTTTACCATTGACAGGGTGCAAAGAGGTATAGTCAAGATAGTTGTGAGAGTCAGTAGGTTTATAAAAGATATTAGTAGACTGACTATCTCCACAGATGGAGACAGAGAGACTAAGAAAAGGGGAGTGAGGTGTCAGAGCTGGGCCAAATGAATTTGAGGGCAAGGTGGAAGCTAGAAGCAAAGTTGTTGAAATTGACGAGCTCAGCATGGATGCAGGATGCATCACCAAGGCAGTCCTCAGTGTAGTGCAGCCTTACTAGGTTAGGGTTGGAACATGGACTATGCTATGTAGCCATCAAAAGGAAGTCATTGTTGGGGCCCATGCAGGTGCCCATGGCCCATAGGGTTTTTCTTCCTCCACTATTGATGATGCCCTCACTGACATCTCCACCACTTCCCTGACATCCATACCTACCCCATATTCTCATTGCCATAGAGTTCCCCTTGTCCTTACCTACCACCGCATGAGCTTCTGCATCCAGTCCATCATTCTCCACAAATTCTGCCACCTTCAACAGGATCCTACTGTTATACACCAACAAAAGAAAATCTGAAGATACTGGAAATCCAAGCAACACACACAAAATGTTGGAGGAACTCAGCAGGCCAGAAAGCATCTATGGAAAAGAATACAGTTAACATGTCCTGCCAAGACCCTTCATCAGGACTGGAGAAAAGCAGATGAGGAGTCAGATGAAGAAGATGGGGGAAGGGGAGGTAGAAACACAAGGTGAAACTGGAGTGGGGGAGAGTGGTGAAGTAAAAAGCTGAGAAATTGATTGGTGTAAGAGAAATAGGGCTGGAAAAGGGGGAACCTGATAGGAGAGGACAGAAGGCCATGGAAGAAAGGAAAGAGGGAGGAGCACCAGAGGGAGGTGATGAGTAGGTAAGGAGATAAGGTAAGAGAGAGAATGGAGAATGGTTAAGAAGTGGGGCATTACCGGAAGATACAAGAAATCGCCATTCACACCATCAGGTTGGAGACTATCCAGACAGAATATAAGGTGTTTTTCCTCCAACCTGAGTGTGGCGTCATTGGCAGATGAAGCGTAGGTGCCCGGCAAAGCAGTCTCCTAATCTATGCCAGGTCTCACCAATATACAGAGGACATACCGGGAGCACCGGATATAGTAGATGACCCCAAACAGACTCACAGGTGAAGTGTCGCCTCACCTGGAAGGACTGTTTGGGGCCCTGAATGGTAGTGAGGGAGGAGGTGTAGAGCAGGTGTTGCACTTGTTCTGCTTGCAAGGATAAGTGCCGTGAGGGGGGGGGCAAATGGACAAGGGGGTCACGTAGGGAGTGATCCCTACAGAAAGTGGGAGTGGGGTGGGGGGAGGAGGGAAAAATGTGCTTGGTGGTGGGATCCCATTGGAGATGGCGGAAGTTCGAGAATTATATGCTGGACGTGGAGGCTGATGGAATGGTAGGTGAGGACAAAAGGAACACTATCCCTGCTGGGGTGGCAGGAGGATGGGGTGAGGGCAGATGTGCGCAAAATGGAAGAGATGTGGTTGAGGGCCGCATTGATGGTGGAGGACAGGAAACCCCTTTCTTTGAAAAAGGGGGATATCTCCTTAGTTCTGGAATAAAAAGCTTCATCCTAAGAGCAAATGTGGTGGAGAGAGAAGAATTGCAAGAGGATGACACTTTTTGGAAGAGAATTGACATTCTCTCATTTCCTCTGTCTCTGCCGCATTTGAGCCCAAACAACAGGCTGTTCCTTCTGCAAGCCTGGCATTTTGCATGATCATTTTCTTTTTTGAAAATGGTTTCAGGCTAAGTAGATCATCAATAACAAGTTCACCAGACAGCTCACAAAATGGCAGCTAGACTGACAGTCTCACATAATGACTACCTCCTTTCCTGTAACCACATGGCAAGAACAAAGATGGTTGTTTTGTCTTTTCCTCTGCCCTTGCCTTATTCCTGTTCACTGATTTGTAGATTGTAGTTCATTTTGATAGGGATCTATTATTATCTATTATTTTAGTCTGGTTCTCTTTCTCTCTCTTTTCCCCCCTCACTATAATCTCCCCCCAGCCCTACCTTTCTTTCTCTTTTATTTCCCATAATTCTCCGCCTTCCCCCTAGCCCATTTCCCTCCAGCCTATCACTTCCCAGCTCTCTACTTCATCCCTCCCCCCACTTATCCCCTCTCCACCATCCCATGTTACTTCACTCCTGATGAAGGGTTTCGGCCCAAAACGTTGTCACTTCCTCCTCCCATAGATGCTGTCTGGCCTGCTGAGTTCTGCCAGCATTTTGTGTTTTTATTAGAGTTAATCTACAGTTTGGTAAGATGAAGGGAGGTGGGCTTGCTGTGCTTGTGATCAGCAGACGGTGTAATCCTGGTCACATTTCTGTAGAAGAACGAATCTGCAATTCGGATTGCTTGCTGTGAGGTTTGCATCCGTTTTACTTAACATGTGAGTTGAGCCATGCCTTATTGCTCATTGTCTATTTTCCACCTTTCTGACGCAGTCCCAGTGCTGCATGAGATGTTGTATACACTACCTTCACAAGACTCCAGACTCAACACCTCAGTGTGTTCAACTCACCTTCAATCAGTTTGTCAAGTGTCACACAAGAGAAAATAAAACACTGGATCTCTTGTATATGTCACTATGTTAGGATATGGCCCAAGTGCGGAGCGAGAGAAGTGCATCGATAATTCACAGACTTTAATGCGAACAGAGTTAGAGGGAAAAGAAAACAATAAACCTAAGCCAGACAGGGCCATTAACTAAAACATTCAAATGGAAAATGAAGCCGACACTGCGGCTGAAAGGAATAACCAAATATAAGACAAATACCACTCCTCTTCGGAGTCGGTTGACTCGATAGTCCAATTTCTCAGGCGAGGCTGAATGTAAGCAGGCAGTGAAACATTGCTGTGCTTTGCTCAAGTCTCAAAAAGCAGTTTGCAGATACAATAGGGTCTTTTAAGAGGCTCTTAGATAGCTACATAGGGGCTTGAAAAAATAGAGGGCGATGGGTAACCCTAGGTTATTTCTAAAGTAAGAACATGTTTGGCACAGCATTCTGGGCCAAAGGGCCTGTATTGTACTGTAGGTTTTCTGTGTTTCTATGTAAGCACTATGAATGGAGTTAAATGCCATCACAATTAATAACAATTAGCTGATTCCTGCATATTTCCATTGTATCCTGGATAATAGACTGACTGTCAGACCATAGAATGTGCGACTTCAGACACGGCCATAACCTGTGTTGGCTCCCTTTTGTGTTTACCCTGTATACCTTGGACTTTAGATGAAACGCTGAGTCATGTCATCTACAGAAATTCTCTGATGGGTGTATAAAGGGAGGACAGGAGGATGAATACAGGCCCTGGTGAAGAACTTTGTCAAATGGTATAGGCTGAATCATCAGCAGCTCAGCATCAGTAAGACAAAGGAGATGGTGATGGACTTTTAGGAAGACTAAGACTGCTTTGCTCCCTATTACTATTGATGGTGAGTACGTGGATGTGGTGAGGACCTACATGTACCTGGGGGTGCCCTGGATGACAGAGGAGTGGAGCACCAACACAGAGGCAGCGTACAAGAAGGGCCACAGTCACCTCTGCTTCCTGAAGAGACTGAGGTCCTTTGGAGTATGCAAGCCGCTTCTTCACATGTCTACCAGTCTATCATTGTCAATGCAATCTTCTACGTGGTGGTGTGCTGGGGCAATGGCATCAACATGGGTGATGCCAACAGGCTCAATAAACTAATTAGAAAGGCTGGCTCTATTTTAAGAGTCAAACTGGACACACTGGAGGCAGTGATAAAATAAAGGACCCTGTGGAAAATACCGGCAATTCTGAACAATGTTTCTCACTTCTCACCCTCTGTTTGTCACCTTGGCTGAACAAAGGAGCACTTTTAGTAATAGACTAAGACAACTGCTCTGCTCCAAAAAGCACTACATGAAGTCATTCTTACCCTTGGTTATTAATAATAATAAGTACTTTATTGATCCTAAGTGGGAAATACTTTTGTTACAGCAGCCGCATGTAAAAAACACATAGCAGTGTGCAGACTTGACTAATAATAAAGTACATAATAATAATATACAAAATAATATTTTACTAATGTTTAATAATGTGTAATAATAATGTATAAAATAATAAAACAGAGACTTATACTATGATGTGTGTTCTGTTGCACAGAGATGAACTGTAGTATATGCTTATTGCATTTGGTAGGAAAGATTTTCTGTAACGATCCTTGTGATAGCGGAGCTGAATGAGTTTGTTCGAAAAGGTGCTCCACTGCTTATTCAGTAGGTCAATGAGAGGATGTGCCAGATTGTCCACAATGGATAACAGTTTGTTCAGTGACCTCCTCTCCACCACTAACTCAAAAGAATCTGGTTTGTAGCCAAGGATGGATCCAAACTTTTTGATGAGTTTATTTAGATTTTTTGCATCACCAGCACTAATGCTGCTCCCCCAACACAAGGCAGCAAAGAGGACTGCACTCACTACAACAGACTGGTAAAAGATCTCCAACATCCTGCCACACACATTGAAGGATCTCAACTTCCTTAGAAAAAAAAGGGTCTATTCATCTGCTTCTTGTAAACAGCTGTGGTGTTGGTTTTCCAGGTAGTTCTATTGTCGAGGTGAACATCCAAGTATTTGTACTCCACCACCAAAACGTCTTCTTCCAGAATGTATACAGGACCCATCGCAGTCCTCTTCCTCCTAAAATCAATCAGCATCTCCCTGGTTTTGGCCACATTCAGGAACAGGTGATTCCTCCTGCACCACTCCACAAATTTGTCTACCAGTCCTCTACTCCGACTCCTGCCCATCTCTGATATATCCAACCACCACAGAGTCATCAGAGAACTCCTGCAAGTGGCCAGACTCAGATTTGTACTGAAAGCCTGAGTGAGAATAGAAATGGAGAGGGGACAGTCCCTTGGGGTGCTCTGGTGCCACTCACCACCACCTCAGACAGAGAGCTACCCAGTTGTGCAAATTGGGGTCTATCTGTCAGGTAGTCAGTAATCCAGGAGATAGTAGACCTGTCTACTCCCATCCTTTGCAGCTTCTCGCTCAGAAGAAGTGTCTGGATTGTATTGAAGGCGTTTGAGAAATCAAAAAGTGTGATGCTCACAATGCCACCAGCATCATCCAGCTGGCAGTGAGCTCCACTCACACCTGAGGTTGGTAGGCAAACTGTAGAGGGTCCAATGATGATCTCAGCTGCGGTCCAGGGTAAGTCAGGACCAGTCTCTCCAGCAGCTTCATCACATGAGATGTGAGGGCAATTGTTCTGTAGTCATTAAGTTCAGATAGAGTCGTCTTCCTTACAAGCAGGAAGAGTTCCATAGCACCGGTATCCTTTTCTGACTCAGACTCAGATTGTACAGGTGCTGCAAAATGCCAGACAGCTGACTTGCACACAGGCCAGTACCCTGGGTCTGATACCATCCTGTCCAGCAGCCTTGCCTTGATGTGGCCTCCCCAACTGTCTTTTCACCTGACCTGCAGTCACAGTCAGGCGGGGAAGGGTGATTATCCCATGGAGGCAGGATACTCTGAAATTGTGGGGTTTGGAACATAAGCACTCACCAGAGGGGAGGGAGAAGGCTTCAAGGGGCAGGTAGGTTGCGTGGTTTGGGCAAGTGGGGTAGGGGACAGCAGGAGGTTCCATGATGAACCTGTTGAAAAACAAGTTGTCCCTATCCAGGTAGCCCTCAATCTTTCTTTCCTTCACCTTGAAGGCAGAGTGATCAGCTTAATGCCCGACCACACATCCATTATGCTATTGTGCTGGAGCTTGTATTCCAGATTCCTCTGGTAGGATTCTTTGCACTCCCTCAGCCTTACCCCCATTTCACTCTGTACTTTCCTCAGTACTTGTCTATTTCTAGACCTGAAGGCCTTCTATTTCATATTCAGAAGTTCTTTTAAGCCACTGGTGATTGAAGCCTTGTTGTTGAGGGAAGTGGCATATAGTCCTGGTGTTCTCACAGAACTTGATATGGTCTGTGATACAATCAGTCATTTTGTTAATACCCTCCCTGTGTGGCTGACATAACTCATCCCAGTCCACCCTCTGAAAGCATTCCTGCAATGCCTCATTCACATCCTGAGTCCACCTCCTTACTATCCTTGCTGACACAGGCTGCCGCTGGGCACTGGATGTTGGCAGGACCAGGTTATGATCAGATATGCCAAGTGGGGTAAGGGCAGTGGTACTGTATGTGTCCTTTACTTTCATGTACAGAAGGTCCAGTGTTCTATTGTCTTGTGTAGGGCAGCTGACATACTGGTAAAATGTTGGTATTGTTACCTCAAGAGAAACATGATTAAAATCCCCAGTAACAGCCACAAAAGCGTTGGGATATTGAGTTTGTATTCCAGCGACGGTCCGGCTATATTCGCATCAGCCAATGTTGAATGTAAACGACAACTAAAATGGCAGCTGAGAATTCCTGAGGCAAATAATATGGTCGTATCCCAACTGCTAAGAGCTAGATGTCCAGGGCTACATAAATGTTCCTTTACAGTAACATGTCCGGGTTACACCACCTTTAATTCACAAACACTGCAATCCCTCCTCCCTTTTTTTTTGTCCTCTCGGATGCTGTTGAAGCCGGGTATGGTAGCACAATGGTCCAGAAAATGCACATGTAGCCAGGTCTCAGTTAAGCACAAAACACTGCACTCCTAGTGTTCCCTCTGGGTCTTAATCTGCACCAAGCTCATCCATCTTATTTCCCAAGGACCTCACGTTTTCCATGATGATCACCTCCTGTTAGACTGTTTATGGTAACATTGTTACTCTCTCTACTTCTCTTCTAATATTTTTATCTGTGCACTTGTAGTGCTACTGTGACACTGTCATTTTCTTTGAGATCAATAAAATACATATCTATTTATCTCAACTTCAGGAGAGGAAAACCAGAGGTCTATGAGCTAGTACTCATCAGAGGATGTGGAGATAATAGCCAGAGGTCGGGGTACATATTGGTACCAACGACATAGGGAGGAAAAGGGAGGAGGTCCTGAAAGCAGACTACAGGGAGTTAGGAAGGAAGTTGAGAAGCAGGACCACAAGGGTAGTCATCTTGGGATTACTGCCTGTGCCACGTGACAGTGAGTATAGGAATAGAATGAGGTGGAGGATAAATGTGTGGCTCAGGGATTGGAGCAGGGGGCGGGGATTCAGATTTCTGGATCATTGGGACCTCTTTTTGGGCAGGTGTGACCTGTACAACAAGGACTTGAATCCAAGGGGGACCAATTTCCTGGTGGGGAGGTTTGCAAAGGCTATTGGGGACAGTTTAAACTAGAATTGCTGAGGGTGGGAACCAAACTGAAGTGACGGAGGAAAGGGAGGTTGGCTTACAAGCAGAGAAAGCTTGGAGACAGTGCGAAAGGGTGGATAGGCAGGTGATAGAGAAGGGATGTACTGAGACCGATGGTTTGAGATGTGTCTATTTTAATGCAAGGAGTATTACAAATAAAGCGGATGAGCTTAGAGCGTGGATCAGCACTTGGAGCTATGATGTTGTGGCCATTACAGAGACTTGGATGGTGCAGGGGCAGGAATGGCTACTTCAAGTGCCAGGCTTTAGATGTTTCAGAAAGGACAGGGAAGGAGGCAAAAGAGGTGGGGGCGTGGCACTGTTGATCAGAGATAGTGTACCAGCTGCAGAAAAGGAGGAAGTCATGGAGGGGTTGTTTACGGAGTCTCTCTGAGTGGAAGTTAGGAAAGGGGTCAATAACTCTACTGGGTATTTTTTATAGACCCCCAATAGTAACAGGGATATCGAGGAGCAGAGAGGGAGACAGATTCTGGAAGGAGTAACAATAACAGGGTTGTTGTGGTGGGAGGTTTTAATTTCATAAATATTGATTGGCATCTCCCTAGAGTGAGGGGTTTAAATGGGGTGGAATTTGTTAGGTGTGTTCAGGAAGGTTTCTTCACACAATATGTAGATAAGCCCACAAGAGGAGAGGCTGTACTTGATCTGGTATTGGGAAATGAACTTGGTCAGGTGTCAGATCTCTCAGTGGGAGAGCATTTTGGAGATAGTGATCACAATTTTATCTCCTTTACCATATCATTGGAGAGAGGTAGGAAGAGACAAGTTAGGGAAATGTTTAATTGGAGTAAGGGGAAATATGAGGCTATCAGGCAAGATCTTGGAAGCATAAGTTGGAAATGGATGTTCTCTGGGAAATGAACAGAAGAAATGTGGCAAATGTTCAAGGGATGCGTGGGGTTCTGTGTAATATGTTCCAATGAGACAGGGAAAGGATGGTAGGGTGCAGGAACCGTGGTGTACAAAAGCTGTTGTAAATCTAGTCAAGAAGAAAAGAAGAGCATATGAAATGTTCAAAAACTAGTGATGGTAGAGATCTAGAAGATTATAAGGCTAACAGGATGGAGCTTAAGAATGAAATTAGGAGAGCCAGAAGGGGCCATGAGAAGGCCTTGGTGGACAGGATTAAGGAAAACCCAAGGTATTCTACAAGTATGCTAAGAGCAAGAGGATAAGACGTGAGAGAATAGGACCAATCAAGTGTGACAGTGGAAACGTGTATAGAACCGGAGGAGATGGTAGAGGTACTTAATGAATACTTTGCTTCAGTATTCACTATGGAAAAGGATTGTAGGGATGACTTGCAGTGGACTGAAAAGCTTGAGCATGTAGATATTAAGGAAGAGGATGTGCTGGAGATTTTGAAAAGCATCAAGTTGGATAAGTCACCGGGACTGGATGAGATGTACCCCAGGCTACTGTGGGAAGAGACGGAAGAGATTGCTGAGCCTCTGGCAATGATTTTTGCATCATCAATGAGGGTGGAAGAAGTTCCAGAGGATTGGAGGGTTGCAGATGTTGTTCTCTTATTCAAAAAAGGGAGTAGGAATAGCCCAGGAAATTATAGACCAATGAATCTTACTTAAATGGTTGGTAAGTTGATGGAGAAGATCCTGAGAGGCAGGATTTATGAACATTTGGAGAGGCTAATATGTTTAGGAATAGTCAGCATGGCTTTGTCAAAGGCAGGTCGTGCCTTACGAGCCTGATTGAATTTTTTGAGGATGTGACTAAACACATTGATGAAGGTAGAGCCGTAGATGTAGTGTGTATAGATTTTAGCAAGGCATTTGATAAGGTACCCCATGCAAGGCTTATTGAGAAAGTAAGGAGGCATGGGATCCAAGGGGACATTGCTTTGTGTATCCAAAACTGGCTTGCCCACAGAAGGTAAAGAGTGGTTGTAGACAGGTCATATTCTACATGGAGGCCAGTGACCAGTGGTGTGCCTCAAGGATCTGTTCTGGGATCCTTACTCTTTGTGATTTTTATAAATGACCTGGATGAGGAGGTGGAGGGACGGGATTAGTAAATTTGCTGATGACAGAAAGGTTGGGGGTGTTGTGGAAAGTGTGGAGGGCTATCAGAAGTTACTTCAGGACATTAATCTCAGCAAAACTGGGCTGAGAAGTGGCAAACGGAGTTCAACCCAGGTAACTGTGAGGTGGTTCATTTTGGTAGGTCAAATATGATGGCAGAATATAGCATTAATGGCAAGACTCTTGGCAGTGTGGAGGATCAGAGGGATTTTGGGGTCCGAGTTCAGAGGGCACTGAAAGCTGCTGCGCACGTTGACTCTGTGGTTTAGAAGGCATACGGTGCATTGGCCTTCATCAATTGTGGGATTGAGTTTAAGAGCCGAGAGGTAATCAGATCCCACTTGGAGTACTGTGCTCAATTCTGGTCACCTCACTACAGGAAGGATGTGGAAACTTTAAAAATAGTGCAGCGGAGATTTACAAGGATGCTGCCTGGATTGGGGAGCATGCCTTATGAGAATAGGTTGAGTGAACTCGGCCTTTTCTCCTTGGAGCGACAGAGAATGAGAGGTGACCTGATAGAGGTGTACAAAATAATGAGAGGCATTGATCGTGTGGATAGTCAGAGGCTTTTTCCCAGGGCTGAAATGGCTAGCACGAGAGGGCACAGTTTTAAGGTGCTTGGAAGTAGGTACAGAGGGGATGTCAGGGGGTAAGTTTTTTACGCAGAGAGTGACGAGTGCATGTATTGGGCTGCCGGCGGCAGTGGTGGAGGTGGAAATGATAGAGACTTTTAAGAGACTCCTGGATGGAGACATAGAGCTTAGAAAAATCGAGAGCTATGGGTAAGCCTAGGAAGTTCTAAGGTAAGGAAATGTTTCGCACAGCTTTGTGGCCCCAGGTCCTTTAGTGTGCTGTAGGTTTTCTGTGTTGCTCTGTCATCAGAATCCTTGGCAGATGTGGAGGAAAGTGCGCTGACTGGCTGCATTACTGCCTGGTATGGGAACACCAATGCTTTTGAGCAGAAAATCCTACAAAAAGTAGTTGTTCGGTACATCATTGGTAAGACCGTCGCAACCATTGAGCATATCTACATGAAACGTTGCCATAGAAAAGCATCATCCATCACCTAAGATCCTCACTACCCAGGCCATGCTCTTTTCTCGCTGTTGCCATCAGGAAGAAGCTACAGATGCCTCAGTACTCACACTACCAGGTTCAAGAACAGTTACTACCCCTCAACCTTGAACAAAAGGGGATAACTACACTTATTTAAGGAGTTTTTTATCTTATTATTTCATGCTTGTTATTTATTGCTATTTATTTATATCTGTATTCCACAATTTGTTGTCCACTGATCCTGTTTACAGTTACTGTTCTACATATGCCTGCAGAGAGAGAATCTCAGGGTTGTATGTGGTGACATCATAAATTTTACTTTGAACTTTGAATGTTAATGAAGGCCAACACACCTTATGCCTTTTTAACAAAGATGGAGAGACAAAAGAACAACAACTAACTTTGACTAAAAAGTAGCTCGCTCTGACCAAACAAATAACAATATTTCTGTGTTAAGAACAAGCCTATAAAATATCCAGATTTAAGTAATGTGACACCTACTGCATAAAATCTAAGAGGCTTCTAGAGGAATGCAGAAGCAGCTATAAGAACATAAGTATCAGGAGCAGGAGCAGGCCATCGGGCCCGTTGAACGTGATCCACCGTTCAATAAGATCTGACCATGGACTCATCTCCACCTAACTGCCCTTTTCCCATAACCTTTAATTCCCCTACTGTGCAAAAATCTACCCAACCTTGTCTTAAATATATTTACTGAGGTAGCATCCATTGCTTCTTTGGGCAGAGAATTCCACAGATTCATCACTCCCTAAGAAAAGCAATTCCCCATTACATTCATTCTAAATCTACTCCCCAAAATGTTGAGGTTATGTCCCTAGTTCTTGTCTCACCTACCAGTGGAAACAGCTTTCCTGTCTCAATCTTATCTATCCCTTTCATAATTTTATATTTTTTATATAATCTCCTCTCATTCATCTGAATTCCAGCGAGTACTGTCCCAGGTGACTCAATCTCTCCTCATAGTCTAACCCCCGATCTCTGGAATCAACCTGGCAAACCTCCTCTGCACTGCCTCCAAAGCCGGTATATCCTTCCTGAAGTAAGGAGGCCAGAACTGCACATGGTACTCTAGACGCAGCCTCACCAGTATTCCATACAGTTTCAGCATGGCCTCCCTGCTATTAAATTCAATCCCTCTAGCAATGAAATATTCCATTTGCCTTCTTGATAATCTGCTGCATCTGCAAATTAACCTTTTGTGAATCATGCACAAGCACTCCCAAGTCCCTCTGCACAGCAGCATGCTGCAATTATTTACCATTTCAATAATAATCTTCTCTTCCATTTTTCCTTCCAAAGTGGATGACTTCACATTTACCAACATTGTACTTTATTTACCAAACCCTTGCCCACTCATTTAACCTATCTATATCTCTCTACAGACTTAACGTATCTTCTGCACAATTTGCTTTTCCTAATGTCATCAGGAAACTTAGATACATTATACTCGGTCCCTTCTTCCAAGTCAATAATATATATCGTCAACAGTTGTGGGCCCAGCACCGACCCCTGCGGCACACCACTCACCACTGATTGCCAACCAGAGTAATACCCATGTATCCAAACTCTGTGCTCTCTATTAATTAACCAATCCTCTATCAACACTAATACATCAGCCCCAACTCTATTCATCCTTATATAAGTATTTTATAGAAACATAGAAAGCCTACAGCACAACACAGGTCCTTCGGCCCACAAAGTTGTGCTGAACAGGTCCCTACCTTAGAAATTACCTAGGCTTACCTATAGCTCTCTATTTTTCTAAGCTCCATGTACCTATCCAAAAGTCTCTTAAAAGATCCTATCGTATCTGCTGCCACCACCGTTGCCGGCAGCCCTTTCCACGCACTCACCACTCTCTGAGTGAAAAACTTACCCCTGACATCTCCTCTGTACCTACTCCCCAGCACCTCAAACCTGTGTCCTCTTGTGGCAACCATTTTAGCCCTGGGAAAAAGTCTCTGACTATCCACATGATCAATACTTCTCATCATCTTATACACCTCTATCAGGTCACCTCTCATCCTCCGTTGCTCCAAGGAGAAAAGGCTGAGTTCACTCAAACTATTATCATAAGGCATGCTCCCCAATCCAGGCAACATCCTTGTAAATCTCTCCTGCACCCTTTCTATGGTTTCCACATCCTTCCTGTAGTGAGGCGACCAGAACTGATCACAGTACTCCAAGTGGAGTCTGACTGCAACATTATCTCTCGGCTCCTAAATTCAATTCCACGATTGATAAAGGCCAATACACCATACGCCTTCTTAACCACAGAGTCAACCTGCACAGCTGCTTTGAGCGTCCTATGGACTCGGACCCCAAGATCCCTCTGATCCTCCAAACTGCCAATATAGTATTATTACCATTAATACTATATTCTGCCATCATATTTAACCTATCAAACTGAACCATTTCACACTTATCTGGGTTGAACTCCATCTGCCACTTCCCAGCCCAGTTGTGCATCCTATCAATGTCCCGCTGTAACCTCTGACAGCCCTCCACACTATCCACAACACCTCCAACCTTTGTGTCATCAGCAAACTTACTAACCCATCCCTCCACTTCCTCATCCAGGTCATTTATAAAAATCACCTCTTTACTTTCTCAATAAGCCATGCATGGGGCACCTTATCAAATGCCTTGCTGAAATCCATATACAGTACATCTACCGCTCTACCTTCATCAGTATGCTTAGTCACATCCTCAAAAAATTCAATCAGGCTTGTAAGCCAAGACCTGCAATTGACAAAGCAATGCTGACTACTCCTAATCATATTATACCTCTCCGCTGTGTGCATACATCTACTGATGCTTCTGGACACATCATCAGTGATGTTCCTGGAATCATTGGGTGTTCCGGATTTTTCAACATCATACAGCCTCCTCCAGGTGACCCAGCCGGGGCTGATCAGACCCCAGCTTGTGTCCAGATGACTAGCTACACATGACTCCATGGCTCCCCTCTCTTGAGCCGCAGCCACCTTGAGGCCCTCTCTGCCGCATCGGTGGTACTGCGGATGTCTCTCCTCTTCCTCTCCCACGATGCCCAAATCATACTCTTAATCATATTATGCCTCTCCAAATGTTCATACATCCTGCGTCTCAGGATCTTCTCCATCAACTTACCAACCACTGAGGTAAGACTCACTGATCTATAATTTCCTGGGCTCTCTCTACTCCCTTTCTTGAATAAAGGAACAACATTCGCAACCCTCCAATACTCCGGAACCTCTCCTGTCCCCATTGATGATGCAAAGATCATCGCCAGATGCTCAGCAATCTCTTCCCTCGCTTCCCACAGTAGTCTGGGGTACATCTCGTCCAGTCCCGGCAACTTATCTAACTTGATGTTTTCCAAAAGCTCCAGCACATCCTCTTTCTTAATATCTACATGCTCAAGCTTTTCAGTCTGCTGCAAGTCTTCACTACAATCACCAAGAACCTTTTCCATAGTGAATACTGAAATAAAGTATTCATTAATTACCTCTGCTATTTCCTCCAGTTCCATACACACTTTCCCACTTGATCGGTTCTATTCTTTCACATCTTATCCTCTTGCTCTTCACATACTTGTAGAATACCTTGGGGTTTTACTTAATCCTGCCTACCAAGGCCTTCTCATGGCTCCTTCTGGCTCTCCTAATTTCCTTATTAAGCTCCTTCCTATTAGCCTTATAATCTTCTAGATCTTTAACATTACCTAGCTCTCTGAACCTTTTCTAGGCTTTTCTTTTCTTGACTAGATTTATTACAGCCTTTGTACACCACGGTTCCTGTACCCTACCATAACTTCCCTGTCTCATTGGAACATATCTGTACAGAACTCCACACAAATATCCCCTCAATATTTGCCACATTTCTTCTGTAGTTTTCCCTGAGAACATCTGTTTCCAATTTAAGCCTCCAATTTCCTGCCTGATAGCCTCATAATTCCCCTTACTCCAATTAAACACTTTTCTAACTTGTCTGTTTCTATTTCTCTCCAATGCTATTGTAAAGAAGACAGAATTATGATCACTATCTCCAATATGCTCTCCCACTGAGAGTCTGACACCTGACCAGGTTCATTTCCCAATACCAAATCAAGTACAGCCTCTCCTCTTGTAGGCTTATCTACATATTGTGTCAGAAAACCTTCCTGAACACACCTAACAAACTCCACCCCAACTAAACCCCTAGCTCTAGGGAGATGCCAATCAATATTTGGGAAATTAAAATCTCCCATCACAACAACTGTGTTATTATTACATCCTTCCAGGATGTTTCCCTTTCTGCTTCTCGATATCCCTGTTACTATTTGGCGGCCTATAAAAAACACCCAGTAAAGTTATTGACCCCTTCCTGTTCCTAACCTCCACCCATAGAGGCTCCGTAGACAATCCCTCCATGGCATCCACCTCTTCTGTAGCTGTGACACTATCTCTGATCAACAGTGCCACGCCCCCACCTCTTTTGCCTCCCTCCCTGTCCTTTCTGAAACATAAAAAACCCGGCACTAGAAGAACTATTCCTGTCCCTGAGCCACCCAAGTCTCTGTAATGGCCACCACATCATATATCCAAGTACTGATCCACACTCAAAGCTCATCCGTTTAGTTCACAACGTGTTGAAATAGACACATCTCAAACCTTCGGTCTGAGCACATCCCTTCTCTTATCACCTGCCTATCCTCCCTTTCACACTGTCTTACCAGCTTTCTCTATTTGTGAGCCAACTTCCGCTTCCCCAGTCTCTTCAGTTTGTTTCCTACCCCCAGCAATTCTAGCCTTAGCAAACTCCCCGCCAGGATATTGGTCCCCCTGGGATTCAAGTGCAACCCATCCTTTTTGTACAGGTCACACCTGCCCCAAAAGAGGTCCCAATGATCCAGAAATCTGAATCCCTCGGCACCTTATCGAACGCATTCTGGAAATCCAAGTAAATAATGTCCATCTGTTCCCCTCTATCCATTGCACACACTTTCTGGGAAATTCACTGAGTAACCACAGAAAGCTCCGCAGTGGTGTAGCAGTTTGTGCAATGCTTTTACTGTTCATACTTTGGAGTTCGCAGTTCAATCCCAGTATCATCTGTAAGGAGTCTCTGTACGTCCTCCTGTGGAATGCGTGGCTTTTCCTCGGGTCCTCTGGTTTCCTCTCACAGTCCAAAGACGTACGAGGTAGATTAATAGGTCATTGGAAATTGTTCGTGATTAAGGTTAAATCGGGGTTGGCGGGAGTTGCTGGGGTGATGTAATTCGAAGGCCAGAAGTAGCTCTAAATAAATAAATGAATGAAGTGTATTGGTGATAATATAAAAATACAAGCAAGCATAGGAAAGTTAAACAACAAGAAAAATTACAATTCTACACCCTTATCCAACAACAGTAACCTGTGATGGCAGTACCTTATCAAATGCTTTCTAAATCTAAATATAGTACATCTACCGATTTCCCCTTATCCACAGCATGTACCTGTTTTAATGAAATACAATAAATTGATTAAATATTTTTTTCTGATTTTAATGTCTATTTCCCCCCAGTGTTTATTAAAGAGATACCATAGATGCCAAAAGAAGTTGGGATAGTAAGTGTGAGGTCTTGGAACATCTGCATAGCACAAGGAAGTGTTCGTAGCTTTGAAGTGCATTAAGGCGGGCAAATCCCCAGAGCCTGACAATATGCATCCTGGACCATATGGGAGTCAGGGAAAAGTTACACAAGGCCCCTGTACAGATATTTGTTTTGTTAGTAGCCATTCATGAAGTTCCAGAAGACGAAAGGGTAGCATCAAGATGGGTAGTAAGGACTGTTGACGATTGACTTCATTTGTAGTGAAGTTACTGGAGTGAACTCTTGGTACAAGGTTTGAATAGTCAAGACCCGAGGAGGAATAGTCAGCATGGGAGCTCATGTCTGACAAATCTTTTGGAATTTTTTTTGAATAATTAAGGGGATAGATGAAGGTAGCACAGTGAATGTTGTCTATATGGGGTTTAACAAGGTTCTGCATGGCAGACTTACAGGGAAAGTTGGGTTGCATGGGACTCAATGGGAGTTAGTATGGTGGATTCAGCATTGGCTCAGTGATAGGAAGCAGAGCGTGATTATTGAAGTTCCATCCTCCGTCTAGACACCTGTGACTAGTGCGGTGCCCCAGGGGTCAGCGTTGGGACCTTTGTTATTCATTACTTATATAAATGATTTGATATGAATGTATATGTCATGACGAGCAAGTTTGCTGATGTTACTAAATTAGGTATCTTGTTCAAAATTCTAAGTAAATTTATTATCAAAGTCAGATTATGTCACAAAAATACTCCACTGACATTAATTTTCTTGCAGGCATTCGCAAGTACAATACAATTAATGAAAAACTGCACACGCTTTCTTTGAAATAACATTTATGTACTGATCCCAGGACAGATCCACTGATATAATAACACTCAAGGATTTAAAGTTACTGACCTTCTCCACCTCCGATCCCCTAAGGAGCACTGGCTCATGGACCTCCAATTTCCTTCTTCTGTAGTCAGTAATGAGCTCTTTGGTTTTGCTGAAGTTGAGTGAGAGTTTCTTTTTGTGGAACTAGTCAACCAGAGTTTCAGTCTCCCTCCTGTATGCCGAATCATCCCAACCTTTGATTTGGCAAACAATAGTAGAGTTGTCAGCAAACTTGGATATAGCATTGGAGCTCCAATTGGCCACCCAGTCACAAGTGAGTAGAGAAGGGAGCTAAGCACATAAAGCAGGTTGGAATGAACTGTAGAGAGATCTTGATCAGTTAGTGATTTCATTTTCAATAAATATGAGATGATGCATTCTGGACATTTGCAGTGAAAGCAGGGCATTGATGAATGTTGTGGAACAGAGGGACCTGGGAGTCCCTCAGTGCAGTTTGGTGAAAGCAGCTAGGTAAGTAGATCAGTTGGTGAAGAAGGTGTTTTAACATGCAGGCCTTCATCAGTCAGGGCACTGAATTGAGGAGTAGGAAATTATGTTACATTTATATAAGTTGTTGGTGAGGGTGTACGTGGAATATTGTATACAGTTTTATGAAAGACATTGTCAGGCTGGAGAGGGCGCAAAAGAGATTTACAAAGATGCCGCCTGGATGAGAAGGCCTGAGTTGTAGGGAGAGGTTGGTTTTGCTGGATAGGTACTTGGAGAGACAGAACTTTGTGATTTATGGGTCAAATGTGGGTATATTGTCTAGCAGGGAGGATGCTGCAGTTGGAATGAAAGGCCTGTTTCTATGCAGGATTACTATAATTCCCTCTCCCTAATGCCTCCCCAAAAGCAGGACTGGCAACATTATCCAGCAGCACAAAGCTTCCAGGTGAGAAAGAGGAGAATGTGATAGAAGATATTGCATTACATTGTTAGTCAGTGAATGTACCAATTGAAAATTGTGAGCATGAGTATAGAGGGAGGATAAGCCAGGTGTTCGAGAGAATCAGGGGGCAGAAGTGTGTGAGGTAGACAGAAGTTCTTGGTAAACTGAAAGGTCTGAAGGAGATAAGTCACCTAGATCAGATAGTACACACCCAGGGTTCTGAAAGAGGTGGCTGAAGAGATTGAGGAGGCATTACTAATGATCTTTCAAGAAACAGTTGATTCTGGCATAGTTCTGGAGGAATGGAAAATTGCAAATATCACTCCAGTCTTCAAGAAGAGAGAGAGGCAGAGGAAAGAAAATTATAGTCCAGTTATTCTGACAGTTGTACGGAAGATGTTGGAGTTGATTGTTAAAGATGTGGTTTCGGGATACTTGGAGACACATGATAAAATAGGCTATAGTCAGCATTGTTTCAGTAAGGGAAAATCTTGCCAGACAAATCTGTTGGAATTCTTTGAAAAATTAGCAAGCAGGATAGACAAAGGATGCTTGGACTTTCAGGAGGCTTTTGACAAGGTGTCATACATGAGGCTGCTTAACAAGTGGAAAGTCAGTGATATTGCAGGAAAGATACTGGCATGGATAGAGCATTGCTGATTGGCAGGAGGCAAAGAGTGGGAATAAAGAGAACCTTTTCCAGTTGGCTGCTGGTAACTAGTGATGTTACATAGGGGGTCTGTGTTGGACTGCTTCTTTTTAAGTTTTATGTCAATTATTTGGATGATGGAAATGATGGTTTTGTGGCCAAGTTTGCAGAAGATATGAAGATAAGTGGAAGGGCAGATAGTTTTGATGAAGTAGAGAGGCTGCAGAAGAACTTGGACAGATTAGGAGAATGGGCAAAGGAGTGGCAGATGGAATACAGGGTCAGGAAGTGTATGGTCGTGCACTTTGGTAGAAAAAATAAAATTGCAGACTTCTTCTAAATGGAGAGAAAATTCAAAAATCAAGGTTCAAAGGGTTTGGGAGTCCTCATATGGGATTCCCTGAAGGTTAATTTGCAGGTTGAGCAGGTGGCGATGAAAGCAAGGGAACTAGAATATAAAAGCAAGGATATAATATTGAAGCACAAAGACGAGAAAATCTGTAGATGCTGAAAATCCAAGCAACATGCATAAACTCAGCAGGCCAGGAAAAGAGTAAACAGTCAAAGTTTCATCCAGTCCAAATGAAAGGTCTTGGCCTGAAACGTCGACTGTTTACTCTCCTCCATAGATGCTGTCTGGCCTGCTGAGTTCCTCCAGCATTTTGTGTGTGTTCTGTTATAATGTTGAGGCTTTATAAAGCCAGACATCCCACAACTCCTGGAAGTTCCGGGAGTCTCCTGCATATTGATAGCGGCTCCCTGACGCCCGCAAATTACAAACCCCATTTCCAGAAAAGTTGGGATATTTTCCAAAATGCAATAAAAACAAAAATCTGTGATATGTTAATTTACATGAAACTTTATTTAACTGACAAAAGTACAAAGAAAAGATTTTCAATAGTTTTACTGACCAACTTAATTGTATTTTGTAAATATACACAAATTTAGAATTTGATGGCTGCAACACACTCAACAAAAGTTGGGACAGAGGCATGTTTACCATTGTGTTACATCGCCATTCCTTTTGATTACAATTTTTAATCATTTTGGAACTGAGGATACTAATTGTAGTAGAATTGCAATTGGAAATTTTGTCCATTCTTGCTTGATATAAGACTTCAGCTGCTCAATAGTCCGTGGTCTCCGTTGTCTGATTCTCCTCTTCATGATGCGCCATACATTTTCAATAGGAGATAGATCTGGACTGGCAGCAGGCCAGTCAAGCACACGCACTCTGTGTCTACAAAGCCACGCTGTTGTAGCCCATGCAGAATGTGGTCTGGCATTGTCCTGCTGAAATAAGCATGGACGTCCCGGGAAGAGACGTCGCCTTGATGGCAACATATGTCTCTCTAATATCCTAATATATGCCTCAGAGTCAATGGTACCTTCACATACATGCAACTCACCCATGCCGTGGGCACTGATGCACCCCCATACCATCACAGATGCTGGCTTTTGCACCTTTTGCTGATAACAATCAGGATGGTCGTTCTCATCTTTGGCACGGAGAACTCGACACCCGTTTTTTCCAAAAACTAGCTGAAATGTGGACTCATCTGACCACAGCACATGGTTCCACAGTCTTTCGGTCCATCTGAGATGAGCTCGGGCCCAGAGAACTCACCGGCGTTTCTGCATAGAGTTGATGTATGGCTTCCTCCTTGCATAATACAGTTTCAAGTTGCATTTCTGGATGCAGCGACGGACTGTGTTAAGTGACAGTGGTTTTCCGAAGTACTCCCGAGCCCAGGTGGCTGTAATTGTCACAGTAGCATGACGGTTTCTTAGGCAGTGCCGCCTCAGGGCTCGAAGATCACGCGCATTCAACAGTGGTTTCCGACCTTGCCCGTTATGCACTGAGATGTCTCTGAATCTTTTCACAATATTATGTACTGTAGATGTTGAAAGACCTAAATTCTCTGCAATCTTGTGTTGGGAAATGTTCCTTTTGAACTGACTTAACAATTCTCTCATGAATTTTGGCACAAAGGGGTGAGCCATGACCCATCCTTGCTTGCAAAGACTGAGCCTTTGATGGACGCTACTTTTATACCCAGTCATGATACCTCACCTGCTACCAATTAGCCTGCTTAATGTGGAGTCTTCCAACCCGGTGTTACTTGAATATTCTGTGCACTTTTCAATCTTATTTTAACTCTGTCCCAACTTTTGTTGAGTGTGTTGCAGCTATCAAATTCTAAATTTGTGTATATTTACAAAATACAATTAAGTTGGTCAGTAACACTATTGAAAATCTTTTCTTTGTACTTTTGTCAGTTAAATAAAGGTTCACATGAATTAACATATCGCAGATTTTTGTTTTTATTACATTTTGGAAAATATCCCAACTTTTCTGGAAATGGGGTTTGTATATACAATATCCCGGAAATCGATTTTTTTGAGAGGGAGAGGAAGAGGAAGAGCAAGAGGGAGCATCCTGATTGGCCTCTCTTTGTGCTAAGTAGACCTATCAGTTTTCTCTGTGGGCGGGCTTTACAGTCGACCTCTCTCTCACTTTCATTGTCCATCAGTTCAGTTTAGTGTCCTGCTGCGCCATGGCAGAGTGTTCCAAAAAAAGGAAATATAAAACGTACTTCAGCCCAGACTACACTGAAGTGTACCCTGTCTAATAGGTGTCAAAAATAATGACAGTGTTGCTCACTGCACTGTTTGCTACTGTGACTTTTCTATTGCCCATGGTGGGTTAAATGACTGTAAAAGACGTGTTGAGGTGAGTTTAACAGATGTCATTCGTTCATTAGCTTAGCTAACATTATTTAAACTAGCTGGCTAGCTGCTAAGGAGCTACTCCATTGATGTCCTATGTGATGAGGCCAAACTCCCTGTAGACTTGCTTAAAGTTGTAATAGAATAAAAAACGACTCCATAATAATATCAGTACATATTTTAATGTCACGTTTTCTGCATATACCCAATTTGGTTTACAGATTAGACAAAATCACTAAACAAAGTATTACATACATCCTTGGAGGTCGACCGGGGGGAGGGGGATATGGGGTTGCAGGCAGTGGGGGTGCCACCTCCCTGAAATGAGTTTTTGCAGGGTGGGATGTCTGTAAAGCATTGGTAAGGCCTCATGGAGTATGGTGAGCAGTTTTGGGCATTTTATCTAGAAAACGATGGGCTGACATTGGAGGTTCAGAGGAGGTTCACAAAATTGGTTACAGGACTGAAAGGTTTGTCTTATGATGAGCGTTTGATGGCTCTGGGCCTGTACTCCCTGGAATTCAGAAAAATTAGGGGTGACTTCATTGAAGCCTACTGAATGTTGAAATACCTCGATAGAGTGGATCTGTAGAGGATGTTTTCTGTGATGGGAGAGTCTTAAGACCAGAGGACACAGCTCAATATAGAGGGTCATCCTTTTAAATGGAGATGAGGAGGAATTTCTTTAGCCAGAGAGTGGTGAATGTGTGGAATTCGATGCCATGGGCAGCTCTGGAGGCCAGGTCATTGGGTATGTATTTACAGTAATCGTTGATAGATTCTTGATCATTCATGGCATGAAGGGATATGGGCAGAAGACAGGAGATCGGGGCTGAGAGAGAAAGTGGATCAGCCATAATAAAATGGCTGATCAGACTCGATGGGCCAAATGGCCCAATTCTGTTTCTATATCTTTTAGTCTTATATCCCAGAAGACTCCTCAAAAGAAGCCATATTGAGATGTTAAGAGCAGAAGGGTGTTGTCACTCTTCTGGGGCTGTATTACCATCTAATATTCAATGGAAGAGAGAGGAAGAGATATGCAGCCTAATAGCAAAGACATGTGATGCAAGTAGGCTTGCAGTACTAGGGGATTTCAGTATCCCAAGTATTAACTAGGTGCTTGAGAATAAAAGGCTTAGTGTGGGAAGAATTCCCAAGGTGCATCATGGAAGTTTTGTGACACAAAACTTTTAGATAGCCAGAAGAATATGCGGAGAAAGGAGGATCATGGATCATGTACATGCTGAAGAGATTAATTCATTTTGGCAGCATGCCCAGCACAGCCATTGTGGGCAGAATGGTCTGTTCCCCGGCCGTACTGTTTTACAGTAAGTTCTACATAGCTAGACCGATGAAGGAAGGAACATTACTGGACGTTTTCTTGGGGAATGTAGACGGTCAGGTGAATGAGTGTCAGTGGGGAAGCATTTTACAAATAGTGATCTGTAACTCTATAATTTGAAAGTGGTTTTGGAAAAAGATAGGGTTAGAGTAGGACTTAAAATGGGAAAGAACAATTTTGTTAAAATAAGGCAGGACCTAGTTAAGGTAAACTAGGAAAATCTACTTGCAGGTAAATCTACATCTGCACAGTGAGAAGTATTGAAAGGGGAAGGAATGAGAGTTCATGGTCAACTTGTGCATGTAAGAGTGAAAGCCAAGTACAGAGAACTTTGGTTGTCGAGGAATATCGAGGATTGGATGAAGAAAAAAAAAGGAAACATATTGAAAGTACAGACAACTAAAGACATGGGAGCCCATCAATGGAATAGAAATGTAGAGGCCCTTGAAAAGTTATCACCCAAAGGGATTTTGGAATGTGGAGCCTAAGGAATGGTGGAAACAGAAGATGATCAAATATGATCAGATACACCCTGATATTTGAAGAAGAGAAGCAAAAGTCAGATGTATCAGTGTTACAGTGGAGTAAAGGGAAATAAAGAGGCATGAGGGAGGAGTTGGCCTGACTCTATTGGAAAAGAACACTTGCAGGGATGATGATAGAGTAGCAATGGCTGGAATTTCTGGAAGCAATTTGGAAGGCACGGGATATAGTATATGCATCCCAATGAGGAAGAAGTATTCTAAAGGAAAGTTGACACAACCATGGCTAAGAGATGTCAAAGCCAACATAAAAGCTAAAGAGAGGGCAATTGGTAGCACAAAAATTATTGAGAAGTTAGAGGATTGGGAAGCTTTTAAAAACAAAGAAAACAACCAAAAAGTCATTAGGAAGGTAAAGATTGAATACAAAAGTAAGATAGCAAATAATATTAAAGAAGATACCAAAAGTTTCTTCGGATACATCAAGTGTTAAGGAAAGGCGAGAATGGGTATTGAATAGCTGGAAAACAATGCTGGACAGATAATAATTGGGAAGAACAAAATGGCGGATGAACTTAAAAACTATTTTGCATCAGTCTTCACTGTGGAAGACAGTAGCAGTGTGGTGGAAGTTCCAGGTATCATGGGTCATGAAGTGTATGAAGTTACATAACAAGAGACAAGGTTCTTGGTAAACTGAAAGATCTAAAAGTAGATAAATCACCTGGACCAGCTCATGTACACCCCAGGGTTCTGAAGGAGGTGGCTGAAGAGATCGTGGAGGCATTAGGAATGATCTTTCAAGAATCACTAAATTCTGGAATGGTTCTGAAAGTCTGGAAAATTGTACTTGTCATTCCACACTTCAAGAAGGCTGACAGGGAGAAGAAAGGGAACTATCAGCCGGTTAGCCTGACCTCAGTGTTGGGAAGATGCTGGTGTTAATTATTAAGAATGAGGTCTCTTGGAGGCATATGATAAAATAGGCCATCATCAGCATGGTTTCCTCAAGGGAACATCTTGCCTGAGAAATCTGTTGGAATTCTTTGCAGAAATGACTGGATAGAAAAAGAAGAATAGGTTAATGTTGTGTACTTGGATTTTCAGCATGCCGTTGACAAGGTGCCACACATTTCTTCGGCAGTTTGAACAAGGCACGGCTGCGCAAGCACGTGAAGGTTGGCCTGTGGGACAGCGGGAGAATTTAAAAAGCGAGCAGATTAACGGAGCGGGTGTCGGAGTAGTGGGAGACAGAGTAGGAAGGCTTTGGCTTAAGAGGCTGAGAATGAGCTTGCTCCCGGTGAGGTAAAGACGGGTAAGCTCCTTTAATTAATCTAATTAGATTAGGAGTAGGTAATGGAGGCAGCAGTTAGGGCCGTTGAGTGCTCCGTTTGCAGTATGTGGGAAGTCAGGGCGAGCACAATTGTCCCTGATGACTACACCTGTAAAAGGTGCATCCGGCTGCAGCTCCTGACAAACCGTGTTAGGGAACTGGAGCTGGAGCTGGATGAACTTCAGATCGTTCGGGAGGCAGAGGCAGAAATAGAGAGGAGTTTCAGGGAGATATTCACCCCTAGGAGTCAGGAGACAGGTAGTTGGGTGACTGTCAGGGAGGGAAGGGGAATAGACAGGAAGAGCAGAGCACCCCTGTGGCCGTTCCCATCAATAATAAGTATACCGTTTTGGATACTGTTGGTGGGGACGACCTACCAGGGACAAGTTGCAGTGACACCGAGACTGGACCCTCAGCTCAGAAGGGAAGGAGGGAAAAGAGGAGAGCAGTAGTGATAGGGGGATTCGATAGTTAGGGGGACAGATAAAAGGTTCTGTGGGAGAGATCGAGAATCTCAGATGGTCTGTTGCCTCCCTGGTGCCAACAGGAACTGGAAAGGTCTAATATCCTTGCGGGAAGGTTTGCTAGTGCTGCTCCGGGGGGTTTAAACTAGATTTGCAGGGGGAGGGGATCCAGAGTGTTAGAGCAGATAGTGAGGTGGAGGAGGATGAAGGTCATGCGAGAACTGCAAGTATAGTGCATGGAGTAAAGCCAGATCTAACATATAAAGAGGCTTTGAGGAAAGAGAAACAGAATAAAGGGTGTAAAGGTAGTAAGGTAGAAGGGCTAAAGTGCGTGTACTTCAATGCAAGAAACATCAGGAACAAAGGTGATGAACTGAGAGCTTGGATACATACATGGAATTACGATGTAGTGGCCATTACAGAGACTTGGCTGGCACCAGGGCAGGAATGGTTTCTCAATATTCCTGGATTTCAGTATTTTAAAAGGGATGGGGGGGGGGGGAGGGGAGGAGGGGTGGCATTACTGGTCAGGGATACTATTACAGCTACAGAAAGGGTGGGTAATGTAGCAGGATCCTCTTTTGAGTCAGTATGGGTGGAAGTCAAGAACAGGAAGGGAGCAGTTACTCTATTGGGAGTATTCTATAGGCCCCCTGGTAGCAGCAGGGATACCCAGGAGCAGATTGGGAGGTAGATTTTGGAAAGGTGCAGAAGTAACAGGGTTGTTATCATGGGTGACTTTAACTTCCCTAATATTGATTGGCACCTGATTAGTTCCAATGGTTTAGATGGGGCAGAGTTTGCTAAATGTGTCCAAGATGGATTCTTCTTACAGTATGTTCACAGGCCGACTAGGGGGAATGCCATACTAGATCTAGTATTAGGTAACAAACCGAGTCAGGTCACAGATCTCTCAGTGGGTGAGCATCTGGGGGACAGTGATCACTGCTCCCTGGCCTTTAGTATTATCATGGAAAAGGATAGAATCAAAGAGGACAGGAAAGTTTTTAATTGGGGAAGGGCAAATTATGAGGCTATAAGGCTAGAACTTGCGAGTGTGAATTGGGATGATGTTTTTGCAGCGAAATGTACTATGGACGTGTGGTTGATGTTTAGGGATCTCTTGCAGGATGTTAGGGATAAATTTGCCCCAGTGAGGAAGATAAAGAGTGGTAGGGTTAAGGAACCATGGGTGACAAGTGAGGTGGAAAATCTAGTCAGGCGGAAGAAGGCAGCATACATGAGGTTTAGGAAGTAAGGACCAGATGGGGCTATTGAAGAATATAGGGTAGCAAGAAAGGAGCTTAAGAAGGGGCTGAGGAGAGCAAGAAGGGGGCATGAGAAGGCCTTGGCGAGTAGGGTAAAGGAAAACCCCAAGGCATTCTTCAATTATGTGAAGAATAAAAGGATGACAGGCGAGAAGGTAGATTAGAGATAAAGGTGGGAAGATGTGCCTGGAGTCTGTGGAAGTGAGCGAGATCCTCAATGAATACTTCTCTTTGGTATTCGCCAATGAGAGGGAACGATGACGATGAGGACAATATGAGTGAGATTGAGGTTCTGGAGTATGTTGATATTAAGGGAGAGGAGGTGTGGGAGTTGTTAAAATACATTAGGATGGATAAGTCCCTAGGGCCTGACGGAGTATTCCCCAGGCTGCTCCACAAGACGAGGGAAGAGATTGCTGAGCCTCTGGCTAGGATCTTTATGTCCTTGTTGTCCATGGGAATGGTACCGGAGGATTGGGGGGAGGCGAATGTTGTCCCCTTGTTCAAAAAAGGTAGTAGGGATAGTCCAGGTAATTATAGACCAGTGAGCCTTACGTCCGTGGTGGGAAAGCTGTTGGAAAAGATTCTTAGAGATAGGATCTATGGGCATTTAGAGAATCATGGTCTGATCAGGGACGGTCAGCGTGGCTGTGTGAAGGGCAGGTTGTGTCTAACAAGCCTGAGAGAATTCTTTGAGGAGCTGACTAGGTATATAGATGAGGGTAGTGCAGTGGATGTGATCTACATGGATTTTAGTAAGGTGTTTGATAAGGTTCCACACGGTAGGCTTATTCAGAAAGTCAGAAGGCATGGGATCCAGGGAAGTTTGGCCAGGTGGATTCAGAATTGGCTTGCCTGCAGAAAGCAGAGGGTCATGGTGGAGAGAGTACATTCAGATTGGAGGGTTGTGACTAGTGGTGTCCCACAAGGATCGGATCTGGGACACCTACTTTTCGTGATTTTTATTAATGACCTGGGTGTGGGGGTAGAAGGGTGGGTTGGCAAGTTTGCAGACGACACAAAGGTTGGTGGTGTTGTGGATAGTGTAGAGGATTGTCGAAGATTGCAGAGAGACATTGATAGGATGCAGAAGTGGGCTGAGAAGTGGTAGGTGGAGTTCAACCTGGAGAAGTGTGAGGTGGTACACTTTGGAAGGACAAACTCCAAGGCAGAGTACAAAATAAATGGCAGGATATTTGGTAGTGTGGTGGAGCAGAGGGATCTGGAGTAACAGGTCCACAGATCCCTGAAAGTTGCCTCACAGGTAGATAGGGTAGTTCAGAAAGCTTATGGGGTATTAGCTTTCATAAGTTGAGATATAGAGTTTAAGAGTCGCGAGGTAATGATGCAACTCTATAAAACTCTGGTTAGGCCACACTTGGAGTACTGTGTCCAGTTCCGGTCGCCTCACTATAGGAAGGATGTGGAAGCATTGAAAATGGTACAGAGGAGATTTACCAGGATGCTGCCTGGTTTAGAGAGTATGCATTATGATCAGAGATTAAGGGAGCTAAGGCTTTACTCTTTGGAGAGAAGGAGGATGAGAGGAGACATGATAGAGGTATACAAGATATTAAGAGGAATAGATAGAGTGGACAGCCAGTGCCTCTTCCCCAGGGCACCACTGCTCAATACAAGAGGACATGGCTTTAAGGTAAGGGGAGGGAAGTTCAAGGGGGATATTAGAGGAAGGTTTTTCACTCAGAGAGTGGTTGGTGCGTGGAATGCACTGCCTGAGTCAGTGGTGGAGGCAGATACACTAGTGAAATTTAAGAGTCTACTAGACAGGTATATGGAGGAATTTAAGGTGGGGAGTTATATGGGAGGCAGAGTTTAAAGATCAGCACAACATTGTACTGTGCTGTATTATTCTATGTTCTATATATGAGGCTGCTTACGAACCCATAGTATTACAGGGATGATTCTAGTATGGATAAAGTGGTGCCTGACCCACAAGAAGCAAAGAGTGGGAATAAAGGGAGCTTTTTCTGATTGGCTGCCACTGACTAGTGGTACTTCACAGGAGTCTGTGTTGGGTCAAATTCTTTTTATGTTATATGTCAGTGATTTGGATGATGGAATTGATGGTTTTGTGGCCAAGTTTGCAGATGATACGAAGAAGTTTGGATTGGCAGGAAGTTTTGAGGAAGTAGAGAGTCAAGAGAAGGGCTAGACACATTAGGAGTATTTGCAAAGAAATAGCAGGTGGAATACTGTGTCAGGAAGCGTATGCATTTTGGTCGAAGAAATGAAAGCATAGACTGTTTTCTAAATGGAGAGGAAATACAAACAATTGAGGTGCAAAGGCACTTGGGAGTCCTTGTGCAAGATTCCCAAAGGGTTAATCTGCAGGTTGAGACTGTGGTGAGGAAGGCAAGTGTAATATTAGCATTCATTTCCAGAGGATTAGAAGATAAAAGCAAGGATGTAATGTTGAGACTTTATAAAGCACTGGTGAGACCTCTCGGAGTATTGCGATCAGTTTTGGGCCCTTTATCTTAGGAAGGACATGCTGAAACTGGAATGGGTTCAAAGGAGGTTCATGAAAATGATTCCAGGATTGAATGGCTTATCATTCGAAGAGGGTTTGATGGCTGTGTGCCTGTGTATCTGTGGTTAAGAAGGCATACAGTGTATTGGCCTTCATCAATCATGGAATTGGGTTTAGGAGCCGAGAGGTAATGTTGCAGCTACATAGGACCCTGGTCAGACCCCACTTGGAGTACTGTGCTCAGTTCTGGTCGCCTCACTACAGGAAGGATGTGGAAGCCATAGAAAGGGTGCAGAGGAGATTTACAAGGATGTTGCCTGGATTGGAGAGCACGCCTTATAGGTTGAGTGAACTCGGCCTTTTCTCCTTGGAGTGACGGAGGATGAGAGGTGACCTGATAGAGGTGTATAAGATCATGAGAGGCATTGATCGTGTGGATAGTCAGAGGCTTTTTCCCAGGGCTGAAATGGTTGCCACAAGAGGACACAGGTTTAAGGTGCTGGGGAGTAGGTACAGAGGAGATGTCAGGGGTTAAGTTTTTTACTCAGAGAGTGGCAGGTGCGTGGAAAGGGCTGCCGGCAACGGTGGTGGCAGCAGATACGATAGGATCTTTTAAGAGATTTTTGGATAGGTACATGGAGCTTCGAAAAATAGAGGGCTATAGGTAAGCCTAGTAATTGCTAAGGTAGGGACATATTCAGCACAACTTTGTGGGCTGAAGGGCCTGTATAGTGTTGTAAGTTTTTATGTTTCTATGTATTCATTAGAATTCAGAAGAATGACGGATAACAACATTGAAACCTATCGAATGGTGACAGGCCTTGATAGAGCGGATGTGGAGAGGATATTTCCTATGGTGGGAGTGTCTAAGACCAGAGGACAGAGCATCAGAATAAAGGGACATCCTTTTAGCCCAGAAATGAAGAGAAAATTCTTTAGCCAGAGAATGGTAAATCTGGAATTCTTTGCCACAGGCAGCTGTAGAGGATGTCTTTATGTACAAACGTTTGTATATTTAAGGCAAAAATTGATAGGTTCTTAATGGGCAGGGCATGAAAGGATATGGGGAGAAGGTAGGATTTTGGGACTGAGAGAAATATTTGATCAGCCATGATCACATGGCAGAGCAGACTCGATAGGCGAAATAGCTTAATTCTGTTCCTATATCTTATGGTCTTATGGTTATCTAGTCTAGCACTTAAACAGGCAAGTGACGGTAAATGGGATTGGTGTTGATGTGCACTTGATTGTTAGTATGGAGTCTTATTTGTGCTGTATGACTAAGTTGCAGTCCAGGTGGCAATGATGTTTCCAGCAGTGCTGTTGGTAGTATAATGGCAGGAGGAATGATCACAAGCAGTTTATTATTTTTATTACAGTGAATAATGTACTTAGCAAAATGTCAGTCCAATTTCCTCATATTATTGGATATTGAGTAGGCCAAAGTAAAACTGAACTTTATATTTTGCTGACTGATTAGTTTGAGGAAAGTTCACGGCTTACAATTTTACTTGTTGATTATTCATCAACAGATCCAGGTTAGTTACAGTAACTCACTATGCAACCCTTAATTAAACAAAGCTTGTGATTTATTATCTCTCCACAAACAACAATGTAACTATGTTGACCCCAGGCCAACAATTTAAAACATGAATTCTACTGTTCATTCTGTACCAATACTCATCATACCACTTCTCTAATTTATAACACCAAACTAGAATCTCCTATTGGCCAGATGATTGATCCCAGCTCCTTGGCATGGGGTTCAATAGATAGTCTCCAGAGTTCTCGCTACTTTGCATTGGAAGCCCTTCATTCAGTCTTTCCTATCAGTTCAAATGTTGCACTTCAATCTCATTGGCTTGAGATCATCTGACCAGCCTATGTCAGATTCTCATTGGATGAAGTGCAGGGGCCACACAACTTAATGGCTCATTTGTTCTGTCCAACTCCGGTTCAAACCAGTCAAACCCAGTCACCCAGACACGTAGGCAGCTTTTCAAGAGCTGTTGGGAGTGGCTTAAACTAATATGGCAGGTGGATGGGAACCAGGATGATAGAGCTGAGGATGAGCCTGCAGGCTTACAAGTAGATGATGGATGTAACATGAATGTAAGGAAGGACAAGCCAATGATTGGGTACAAATGCAGACAGATCAAAGAGTTAAATTGTACCACAGAGGCAAAATTCAAAAGGACGAAGAACGCAGGACTGAATCTGCAGTATTTAAATGTGTGTAACTTGCGTAGTAAGGTAGACAAACTCATAGCACAATTAGAAATTGGTTAGTATGATGTTGTGGGCATCACTGAGTCGTGGCTGAAAGAAGGCCATAGTTGGGAGTTTAACATCAAAGGATATACTTTGTATCAAAAGAACAGGCAGGAAGGCATAGGCAGTGGTGTGGTTCTGTTGGTAAGAGATTGAATTATATTTTTAGAAAGAGGTGACATAGGGTCAGAGAATGCTGAATCTTTGTGGGTGGAGTTAAGAAACTGCAAGGGTAAAAAAAAACTATTATGGGAATCATATATAGGCCTCGCTATATATAAGGGAGCTGGAAAAGGCATTAATAAGGGTAATGACAGATGTCAAGGGTAGACTTAAAAATTCAAGGGGATTGGGAAAATCAGATCACAAGAGAGGGAATTTGTTAAATGCCTAATTTGTTAAATTTGTTAATTTTTTTTAGAGCAGCTTGTGCTTGAGCCTACTTGGGGAAAGGGTATCTTAGATTGAGTGTGGTGTAATAGCCCAAATCTTATTAGGCAGCTTAATGTAAAGGGACCCTTAGGGGGCAGTGATTATAATGCAGAGGGAAAAGCAGAAGTATCACAATGGAATAAAGGGACTTACAAAGGCATGAGAGAGGAGCTTGCCCAGGTGGATTGCTGGAGGATATTGGTGGAGATGACGGCAGAGCCAAGATGGCTGAAGTTTCTGGGAGCAGTTCACAAGGTGCAGGATAAATATGTCTCACAGAAGAAGAAGTTTTCAGATGGCAAGGGTAGGTAACTGTGGCTGACAAGGGAAGTTAAGGACTGCAGAAGCCAAGGAAAGGGCATATAAGGCAGCAAAAGTAAGTGGAAAGTTGGTTGATTGGGAAGCTTTTAAAATGCAACCAAAGGCAACTAAAATAGCTATATAAGAAGGGAAAAGATGAAATATGAGGGCAAGCTAACCAATAATATGTAGTGACATGCAAAAGTTTGGGCACCCCTGTCAAAATTTCTGTTACTGTAAATAGTTCAGTGAGTAGAAGATGAACTGATCTCCAAAAGTCATAAAGTTAAAGATCACAAGACAAAGGAGCAGAAGTAGGCCATTCGGCCCATCGAGTTTGTTCCGCCACTCCACCATGAGATAAACTGTTCTCCCATCTAGTTCTAATTTTCGGCTTTTTCCCCATATCCCTTGATATCCTGACTAATTAGATACCTATCAATCTCCTCCTTAAACACCCTCAATGATCGGGCCTCCACAGCTGTATGTGGCAACGAATTCCATAAATCCACAACCCTCTGACTAAAAAAACATTCTCCTCATCTCTGTTTTAAATGGGTACCCTCTAATTCTAAGACTGTGGCCTCTTGTCCTGGACTCACCCACCAAGGGAAACAGCCTTTCCACATCTACTCTGTCCAACCCTTTCAACATTCGAAATGTTTCTACTAAATCCCCTCTCATTCTTCTATACTCTAATGAATACAGTCCAAGAGCCGACAAATGCTCCTCATATGTTAGCCCTGCATTCCAGGAATCATCCTTGAAAATCTTCTCTGAACTGTCTCCAACATCAGTACATTCCTTCTAAGATAGGGGTCCCAAAACTGCACACAGTATTCCAAATGAGGTCTCACCAGTGCCCCATAGAGCCTCATCAACGCCTCCTTACTCTGATACACTATTCCTCTTCCTCTTGAAATGAATGCCAACATGGCATTCGCTTTCCTTCCTGCCGATCCAAACTGGTGGTTAACCTTTAGGGTATCCTGCACAAGGACCCCCAAGTCCCTTTGCACTTACGATTTTTGAATTTTCTCCCCATCTAAATAATAATCTGCCCAATTATTTCTTCTTCCAAAACGTAAAACCATATATTTCTCAACATTGTATCTCATCTGCCATTTCTTTGCCTACTCTCCTAAACTGACCAAGTCCGTTTCTTCAACACAACTGCTCCTCCATCTATCTTGGTATCATCTGCAAACTTAGCCACAAAACCATTTAATCCATAATCTAAATTATCGATATACAGTGTAAAAAGAAGCAGCCCCAACACTGACCCCTGCAGAACACCACTAGTAACCAGCAAACAACCAGAATAGGATCCCTGTTTTCCCACTCCTTGCTTTCTGCCTATCAGCCAATGCTCCACCCATTCCAATATCTTTTCTGTAATTCCATGGACTCCCATCTTATTAAGCAGCCTCTTATGCAGCACCTTATCGAAGGCCTTTTGAAAATCCAAATATACAAAATCCACAGCCTCTCCCTTGTCAATCTTATTTGAGATTACCTCAAAAAATTCCAATAGGTTGGTGAGGCAGGATATTCCCTTCATGAAACCATGCTGGCTTGGGTCTACTTGTCATAGCACCTCGCGGTATTTCATAACCTCGTCCTTGAGGATAGACTCCAATAACTTTCCAACTACCGATGTCAGACTAGTAGGTCTGTAATTTTCTTTTTGCTGCCTCCCTCCTTTCTTAAACAGCGGAACTACATTTGCGACCTTCCAGTCCTCCAGAAACATGCCAGAGTCTATTGGTTCATGGAAGATAATTTCCAATGCCTCCACAATCTCTAAAGCCACCTCCTTCAGAACCCGTGGGTGCACCTCATCTGGTCCAGGAGACTTAAATATCCTTAGTCCATTTAGCTTCCCAAGCACTTTCTCTCTAGAGTAAACATTCTTCTCAACATTGTAAGCAAGATTAGTGTATTATTTTTGTTTTATACAATTCTAGAGTGAAGAAAAAGGAAAGGAGCACCATGCAAAAGTCTGGGCACCCCAAGAGAATTGAGCTCTCAGATGACTTTTACCAAGGTCGCAGACCTTAATTAACTTGTTAGGGCTATGGCTTGTTTACAGTCGTCGTTAGAAAAAGCCAGGTGATGCAAATTTCAAATCTTTATAAATACCCTGATTCCTCAAACCTTGTCCCAACAATCAGCAGGCATGGGCTCCTCTAAGCAGCTGCCTAGAACTCTGAAAATTAAAATAAATGATGCCCACAATGGAGGAGAAGGCTATAAGAAGATAGCAAAATGTTTTCATGTAGCTGTTTCCTCAGTTCATAATGTAATTAAGAAATGGCAGTTAACAGGAACGATGGAGGTCAAGTTGAGGCCTGGAAGACCATGAAATCTTTCCAAGAGAACTGCTCGTAGGATTGATAGAAAGGCAAATCAAAACCCCTGTTTGACTACAAAAGACCTTCAGGAAGATTTAGCAGACTCTGGAGTGGTGTACACTGTTCTACTGTGCAGCGACACCTGCACAAATATGACCTTCATGGAAGAGTCATCAGAAGAAAACCTTTTCTGTGACCTCACCACAAAATTCAGCATCAGAAGTTTGCAAAGGAACATCTAAACAAGCCTGATCCATTTTGGAAACAAGTCCTGTGGACTGATAAAGTTAAAATAGAACGTTTTGGCCACAATGAGCAAAGGTATGTTTGGAGAAAAAACGGTGCAGAATTTCATAAAAAGAACACCTCTCCAACTGTTAAGCATGGGGGTGGATCGATCATGCTTTGGGCTTGTGTTGCAGCCAGTGGCACGGGGAACATTTCACTGGTAGAGGGAAGAAGGAATTCAATTAA
The DNA here is from genome assembly GCF_048418815.1 of Hemitrygon akajei. NCBI lineage: Eukaryota > Metazoa > Chordata > Chondrichthyes > Myliobatiformes > Dasyatidae > Hemitrygon > Hemitrygon akajei. The sequence continues at coordinate 4,838,457 of NC_133143.1, forward strand.
ATACTAGCAAATTCTGGAAGCAAACCTCACACCGTCTGTAAAAAAGCTGAAGATGAAAAGAGGATGGCTTCTACAACAGGATAATGATCCTAAATCCACAATGGACTACCTCAAGAGGCGCAAGCTCAAGGTTTTGCCATGGTCCTCACAGTCCCCCGACCTAAACATCATCGAAAATCTGTGGATAGACTTCAAAAGAGAAGTACATGCAAGACGGCCCAAGAACCTCACAGAACTAGAAGCCTTTTGCAAGGAAGAATGGGTGAAAATCCCCCAAACAAGAATTGAAAGACTCTTAGCTGGCTACAGTGTTACATACCCCGTAACTGGGTTTACAGACCAGCAGAAATAGAAGAATCCGTTGGAGTCTGGTGGTACTGTAACTGAAGGTGTTTATTAGTAAAATAAGCAAAACAATACCAATAATACAAATATACAGATAAAACAGGTTAGCAATAATAAACCTAGAAGTGTAGGAATAGTAATCAACAATAATAAACAAGCTCTATCAATGTCTAGGGGTAAATGAATTGTCATAAGAGAATATAGAGTTCAGTTCAGTTCATGTGTGCTGAGGTAGTTGTGGTTGTTGTATTGTAATTTGTTGGAGAGAGAGAGAGAGAGCAAGAGATTGAGCAGCTGCAGCCAGCAAACCTTCTGTTGTATTCTGATTCCGTCGTACCGTTGTCATTCGGTTATGACCCCTCCGTCCTCGGCTAGACCGTTCTTCTGTGGTGGACTCGTCACTCTGGCATGAGTGGACACACACACAAGTCCCCACCGGCCCTGCTGTAACACTGTGAGCTTTATTGACCGATCTCCTATTCGGTCCTCGAAGCCCCCACCTTTCTGTGGGTTCCCAACACTCAGTCAGTGTCCACTGGTGTGTCTGAAGGGTGTCTCTCCAGACCTGTCTTTTATCCCCATTGACGGGGTATCAGCCATCCATCAACTCAAAATGACCATGTCCATCAAATCAGGCCACTCCTGCTGTCTCCTTAGGAATGTTAACAAGCAAAGTAATGTCCTTGCAGCGAAAGGTAAACAATCCAGGAAGAAGCCATAATACATAAATCAACTGTGTGTGTCTCTCTCTCTTATCTGTAGCAGATGCTTTTACCTCTGTTCAGCATCTCTCTCTCTCTCTCATTAGCAGCATAGTTCCTGGGGAGGGGGGCGGGAAGGGTAGCTCTGGACCCCATTTCCATCAGGTCTGTTCAGCACTCATAACAACAGAAAGTGTTTACAAGCTGTGATGCTTGCCAAAGGAGGTGTTATAAGTACTGACCATGCTGGGTGCCCAAGCTTTTGCTTCAGGCCCTTTTCCCTTTTTGTTATTTTGAAACTGTAAAAGATGGAAATAAAAAAGTTATCTTGCTTAAAATATTAAAGAAATGTGTCATCTTTAATTTTATGCCTTTTGGAAATCAGGTCATCTTTTACTCGCTTAGCTATTCACAGTAACAGAAATTTTGACCAGGGGTGCCCAAACTTTTGCATGCCACTGTAAAGCAGGATACCAAAAGTTTCTTCAGTTATATAAAGAGTAAAAGTGAGATGAGAGTTGATATTGGACCACTGGAAAATGATACTGGTGTCTTCACTGTGGAAGACACTAGCAGTGTTCCAGAGGTCCACAAGTGTCAGGGAGCAGGAGTGAGAGCCATTGCTATTACAAAGAAAAAAGTGCTAGGCTGACTCAAAGGTCTTATAGTGGATAAGTCAACTGGACCAGATGGACTACATCCCAGAGTCCTGAAAGAGATTGTTCATGAGATAATGGATGCATTGGTCATTATCTTCAAGAATCACATGATTCAGGCATGATCCCAGAGGACTGAAGATTACAAATCTCAGTCCTCTCTTTAAGAAGGGAGGAAGGCAAAAGATAGGAAATTATAGGCCAGTTAGCCTAACCTTAGTGGTTAGGAAAGCATTGGAGTTTTTTCAGGATGAGGTTTCGAGTTACTTTGGAGACTAATGATAAAATAAGTCAAAGTCAGCATGATTTCTTTAAAAGGAAGTCTTGCCTGACAAATCTGTTAGAGTTCTTTGAGAGAGTAATCAGCAGGTTGGATGAAGAGGAGGCAGTGGATCTCATTTATTTCGATTTTTAGAAGGCATTTTAAAAGGTACTACACATGAGGCTGCTTAACAAGAAAAAACCCTATGGCATTACAGGAAAGATTCTGGCATGGATAGTGGAATGGCTAACAGGCAGGAGGAAAGGAGTGGGAATAAAGGGGCCATTTCTAGTGGGCTGCTAGTGACTAGTGGTGTTCCTGAAGGGTCAGCATTAGGACCATTACTTTTCACATTGTTTGTCATTTATTTGGATAATGGAATTGATGGCTTTGTGGCAAAGTTTGAAGATTATACAAATATAGGTGGAGGGGTAGGTAGTGATGAGGAAGTAATGCAATTGCAGCAGGACTTAGAAAAATTGGAAGAATGGGCAAAAAAGGGGTAGATGGAATACAGTGTTGAGAAATGTATGATATTGCATTTTGGTGTGGATTATTATCTAAATGCAGAGAAGGTTCAAACATCAGAGGTGCAGAGGGACTTACGTGTCCTCATGCGAGACTCCAGAATGTTGATGTACAGGTTGAGTCTGTGCTAAAGAAGGCAAATGAAATGTTGACATTTATTTCAAAAGGAAAAGAATATTAAAGCAAGGAGATACTGCTGAGGCTTTATAAGACACTAGTCAGGCTGCAGTTGGAGTATTGTCAACAGTTTTTGGCCCCACATCTCAGAAAAGATTTGTTATCATTGGAGAGACTCCAGAGGAGGTTCACAAGGATGATTCTGGAAATGAACGGGTTGACATATGAAGAACATTTGGCAGCTTTAGACCTGTACTCACTGGAATTTAGAAGAATGTGGGGGGGGGGGGATCTCATTGAAACCTACCAAATGTTAAAAGGGCTAGGTAGGGTGGATGCAGAGAAGATGTTTCCTGTGGTGGGGTATCCAGAACTAGAGGGCACAGCCTCAAAACCAAGGGGCGACCTTTAGAACGCAAGTAAAGAGGAATCTTTTTTCACCAGAGGGTTGTGAATCTGTGGAATGCTCTGCTACAGACTGCGGTGGAGGCTGAGTCCGTAGATCTATTTAAGGGGGAAGTTAACTGATCAGTGCATCAAAGGATATGGTGAGGTGGCAGGTGTATGGGGTTGAGCGGAATCCAGGATCAGCCATGATGAAATGGTGGAGCAGACTCAATGGATTGAATGTCCTCATTCTGCTCCTATGTCTTATGGTCTTATAATGAAATTTCTTCTGCAAACCTGTCATTGTACATGGCAATAACAAAGACACCTGTGTTGTCTACTTCTACTGTCCTTGACTCATTCGAGTTTGATGTTTTCTTCCATAATTTAATTCCTTTATAGACAACTTCTCTCCTCACCCCTTGAGCCACAGATAACTCTGGGGATTTCATTACAATTCCTAACAGATGCTTTTTCCAAACTTACAAGCTTTTCAATACAAAACATTGTTGTAGGTGGGGATTTTAATTGTCTCAAGGGCCCATTGATAGACAGAGTGCCTATTGGTCCCCCATTGCTCTCCACACAGTCCAAACAAATCATAGGCTTATGTGGAGAACTAGGACTTGTGGATGTCTGGAGGTTGTTACATCCCTCAGACAAAGACTTCACATTTTTTACTAATCCACACAAGTGTTACACCAGAATAGACTTTTTTCTAACCCCCAAAACGCTCCTAGATTTAATTGTATCCTGCACAATTGGAAATATTGCTATTTCTGACCATGCAGCAGTATATTTAAATATTAAGCCCAAAGATAATTCAGCATGATCTAGACTTTGAAGGCTGAATCCTTTTATTCTAAAATATAATAAATTTATAGACTACTTCTGAATTCAAAACTTCCCTATCTATTAATTCCAAATCAGCTAGTAGTCCATCGATGCTCAGGGAAACCGCTAAGGCCTATGCAAGGGGATTAATTATCTCCTACTCTGCTAGTAAGAAGCGACTAGCTGCGGAACAGCAGCGCCTAGTGGAAGCGAGGAGGAGGAAGTGTTAGGCCTCCTAAGGTATTTGTCTCCTGGGCCTGATGGGATTTACTCCAAGTTATTGAAGGAAGCAAGAGTCAAGATTGCTGGGACCTTGACCACTATTGTTGAGTCCTCCATAGCCACAGGTGAGGTCCTAAGGTGAATGGCTAATATTGTACTTGTATTTAAGAAGGGAACAAAGGAAAATCCTGGGAACTATAGACCAGTGAGTCTCACGTCAGTTGTAGGGAAATTGCTGGAGAAAATTCTCAGGGATAGGATATAGAGCATTTAGAAACCCATGGCCTAATTAGGGTGAGCTGACATGGCTTTGTGCGGAGCAGGTCGTATCTTACCAACTTGATCGAGTTTGTTGACAAGGTGATGAGAGATTGATGAGGGTGGGGCAGTGGATGTTGTCTACATGCATTTTAGTAAGGTTAATCCAGAAGATCAAGATGCATGGGGTCTGTGGCAAATTGGCTGTTTGGATTCAGAACTGGCTTGCACAGAGAAGACAGAGGGTAGTGATTAAAGGGACTGATTTGAGCTGGAGGTCTGTAATTAGTGGAGTTCCACAGGGATCTGTGTGGAGCCTCTGCTGTTTATAATGTACACCCTATCTTCATTATATGCGGGGGATACGTTCCTCGCAGTCGGCGCATAATGTGAATAATTATTTAAATGGAGAAAATAGGGATGTATTCCAGAGGGCTTCCTAAATATGTTCTATCTGTAATTTATTCACATTTTCATACCAATACGACACAAAAGCAGTACCACAAGGCACATTCGTATTATATTTCATCAATTTAAGGTAATATTCAATGTAATAGATCATAACAAGTTAACATTCTAGGGTGTACAGTACTCACCAACAGTGGCAGGTGTGTTCACTCCGGGAGATGAGTGGTTGTTGTGGTGTCGGGCAGCTTTACATGGATAAGGTGCATGGACGGTTGTGGTCATCAGGATCATATCGAGCACAGCAAGGGGTGAAGGAAGACTCACAGAACTCTTAGAGCTGCCGGCACCGGTTTGAAGAAAGTGGTGAGGGTTGTTCGCTTGGCAGCATTTTGTTTTTCAGCATAAGTTTGCTTGTAAGGAAGAAGGGTTGATGGCAGAGAATGACTGAAATGCTGACTCCGTTCTAAACTTGGGTCCATGTCCATCGCCATTTGTGCCAAGTGTTTCGACTTCCACCATTCCCTCACCGTTGGTAACCTCCCGGGATTTTCAAAATCGTCTGTTGCTTGCAGCATCTGAGAGATAGTTTGCCGTAAAAAAAATGCCTTGAATGTGGATCACGCCTTGGGCGAGTGGTTGAATCAGCGATGTTGTGTTAGGTGGCAGGAAACGCACTGTTATATTACGATGAATGCTGTCCAAATGTTTAGGATGGGCTGGCGCATTGTCAAGCAACAAAAGAACTTTGAAGGCAAGATTCTGTTCCCGGCAGTAGAGTCCCAGAGCTGTGTTACCTTCACCTGATGCTGCACTGTTTATAATTTTCAACTTTTTTTCAAGTGTTAAAGCAGTTCCCTGACACTCGGCTGATGGCCCAGGACATGACATCGGACGCTTATGAGGCATAGTTAAATATTTCAAGCACAAAATCACTGCACAGTAGGTAAAACTAACAAAAGTTTTAGAGCGCAAGATCGCACATCCACAGCTTGCCAAAACCAATGCAAGACCGGCAGGAGTGAGATTGTGAGGCGCACACACCTGACTTGTACTGGCGGGAAAGTGGTGCTTCTCATCCCAGCAGTGAGACTGTGAGGCGTGCGCAATTGACTTGTACTGGCAGGAAAGCAGTGCTCCTCACATAACTGTAAGTTTTGGACGCATATAAGGAGAAGTTGGTAGAAATAGGTTCCTCATATAACTGTGAATCCGCACTGTCAGAAGACGCATATAACGAGGATAGGGTGTATATAAATAACATGGATGAAAATGTAGATGGGTGGGTTGATAAATTTACAGATGATATCAAGATTAGTGGAGTTGTGGAGAGTGTAGAAGACTAGCAAAGAATATAGCATGATATAGACCCATTGCAGTTAAGGGCTGGGAAATGGCAGATTGTGTTTAACTCAGATAAATGAGAGGTGTTGCACAAATTAGGGTTAGGGCAAACGCAAGGAGACAGTACATTGTAAAGAACAGGATCCTTAATAGTGTTACTAAGCACGGAGATCTTGGGATCTAAGTTGATAGTTCTTTACAAGTGGTCAATAAGGTGCTTACAAAGGCTTTGCTTTCATTAGCCAATGCATTGAGTTCTGAAGTCAGGGGCTTTATTTGTTGGAATTTATAAACTCTGATTAGGCCACATCTGGAGTATTGCACACAGTTCTGGCCAACCCCTATAGGAAGCATGTTGAGGTGTTGGAGAGGGTGCAGAAGAGGATCGCCAGGATGCTGCCTCGTTTAGAGGGCTTGTGTTATCATGCGAGGGTAAATAAACTTGGATTGTTTTTTCTGGAGTTTAGGAGGATGTCGGGAGATCTGATAGAGGTTTATAAGATTATGAGAGACATAGCTAGAGTGGACAGAAAGTATCTGTTTCCCAGATTTGAAATGTCTTAATACCAGAGGTCGTTATTGAAGGTGAGAGTGGGTAGGTTCAAGGAGGATGTGAGGGATAACTTTTTTACTCAGAGAGTCTTGGATGCCTGGAATGTGCTGCCTGGCATGGTGGTAGAAGCAAATACATTAGAGGCTTTTAAGAGATATTTGAATAGACACATGGATGTAAAACGACGGAGGGATATGAACGTGGTGTAGGCAGTAGGGATGAGTGTTTGGGTGTTTCTGATTTGCTTTTTAGCTGGTTTGGCGCAACATTGTGGGCTGAATGACCTGTTCCTGTGCTGTACTCTTCTATGTTCTATATATTCTTGAACAACTGGCAAGTTGATAAATGAGTTGGCCAAGAGGAGCACACTAGGTTGTCCCAACTGTATGTACAGTGGTGTGGTCAGCTCCTCTACTTGCGAGTGTCCACTAAATTCAGTTAAAATAACAGTATCTTCAATTTCCCAACTTAGTGCATTGAATATGGAAGTATTTAAGATGGTTCAAGAGCCTCCTGTATCCCAGAGAGATTTTTTTGGGTGGCCTCTTACCCTAGCTTCTGCAAAGGTTCTACCCTCACCAATTCCACTCTGTGGTGCACACCCACGTAACTGAGGCCTGACACAGTCATTTTGCACTTGGAGTCCCTGTAGGTAAGTCCGGGTACAGTTGTGGGTTTCATCGGCACCCTGGACATTACATTGTGGGTAACGTGTCTGGGCTTCCAGGAGAATGGAGCCTTTGTTACATCCTGACCATTCTCAACCCATCTGTGTTGTAGGCAAGCCCTGGTAAGTCCTTTTGTGTTTGCAATTGAAATATTTTCATGGTATCCAGTATTCATAATATGGGGAATGTCAGTATCCCAACCATGTCCTCAATCACCTCCTCTAATAGGTGCCGCTGTCGAGCACAATGGTAACATACCCTACCTATCGCATCGCATCCCCCTTCATTCTGCCACTGCACACCTTGTTCTCTTATAGAGACCTTTTTAGAACCTTATTCTCAGTATATTTCTCCTTTATTTCCTTTCTCCATACTCATGTCATCCTTCTAAGAAGCCATGTTTCAGTACGTGTGGGATATGTTGAATCAAGCATTTCACACACTGTTCTGCTCTCCTCAGTATGTGCAATACCTAGGTCCTCACCTAGTTACGATTCTGCCATGAAGCAAAGTCCTCCTATCCAAAGTAGGACCATAAGCACTCAAGAAAACTGGCCACTGCCTACTCACAAATGCAGAGGGGTACATCCCTTTCCACTATCTGCTCTTGTGCAAAGCCCCCAGCGGGTCACCTCCATTAGTCCTTGAAGCTTCTAGTAAAGCCTCCTGTAAGTGTCCCCTGGCCTTGTGCCTGTTGCTCTGGTGGGTCAGAGTGTAATACTGAAGTTAGATGCAGCAGGGTTAACTTCTGTTCCTCTGCTTCATCTAAACCCTGAATTATCCTGTGCTACTGAATGTTCTGGAAAAGTTCACGAGAATTGTCTCCCAGCCTAGCAGAGGGAACTCATGATTTATTTCTCCAATTGAAGACCTGCAACCGAAATTCAAAGTTCAAAGTACCGTACATTTATTATCAAAGTATGTACGTATACATTATGCAACCTTGAGATTTGTCTCCTAGCAGCCTGAAACAAAGAAACCCAATAGAACCGATAAGAAATTAAGAGTGTCGAACACCCAATATGCACAGAGAGAAAAAAGAATAAATCATGAAACAAGAATATCAAACAAATAGCATTCTGAACTGAAGACCCATAGTTCAATGCAGAGCAGAGTAAATGTTGCAGGGCACTGAGTTGAACTGGCCTGTCCCTGCCTCGGTCCCCAACACCCTAACCTTTTCAAGCTGGCCCAGTGCCTAATTCGACATCCCAAGAATCAGGTTCTGTTGCCTCAATGCGCTCTGTGGCTGGGCTCGGCTGCCTCGATTCAGCCTGTACCTGACCTCAGCACGGTGTATAAATCGATCGAATCTCAGGTCTTCCTTGCCATTGGCAATGGGCCCACGGTCTCACCTCGCCACGGTTGTGCCACATCTAATTGCTTCCAAGTCCAAAGGGAAGCTACAGACTGTTCTTTGCGATGATCATTTACCAGGAAAATGTGGTTGGCGAAGTATTTAGCTGTTATATTTGTTTCGTAACCCACTAGCCAGAAGTCACTGAGATTCGCCAGTGACATCTTAAACCAGATATGGTGACCAGTGTTGTGCCTCAGGGATCTGTATTGGATTCCCTGTAATTAGTGTAAATTTGCAGATGACACTGAAATTCACGATGTAGTGGACAGTGAAGAAGGTTATCTAAAGTTTACAACAGGATCTAGATCCCCAGGGAAAGTGGGCAGACGAATGACTAATAGAATTTAATTTAGAAAAGTGCAAAGTGATTCAATTTCAGAAGTTAAACCAGGCAGGGCTTACACAGTGAATGGTAGGGCCTGGGGGAGTGTTGTGGGACAGACAGACCTGGAGGTAGAGGTACATAGTTCAATGCAATTGATGGCACAGGTAGGCAGAGAAGTAAAGAAAGTGTACGGTATGACTGTTTCCAACACACTGAGCATATGTCAAGCCATTCAGTACAAAAGTTGAGATGTGATATCACAGCTGTACAAATGTTGGTGAGTCTACACGTGGAGTATTGTGGAATTCTGATCATTGCACTGCAAGAAAGATGTGATTAAGCCAGAGAGGGTTCAGAATGATTAATCAGGATATTACTGGGTACAGAGGGCTTGAGTTATGAGGATAGACTGGTTGAGTTGGGAGTGGTTTCCTTAGAACTTAGGAGGATAAGAGGTGAGCTTAGAAAGTTTTCTTATATTGTCAGGGGCATGGATAAGGTCATTGAGTCAGAGAGCACTATAGCACAGGAACAGGTCTGTTGGCCTATTGCATGCCAAACTCTGCCTAGTCCCATTGACAGATATCTGGAACATAACTCTCCACACCCCTCCCATCCCTGCACTTACTCAAGCTGCTCTTGTTGCAATGTTGCAAAGGAACCCACATCCACCACTTCTGTGGACAGCCCACTCCACATTCACATCGCCCTCTGAGTGATGATACCACATTTGCACCTCCCTCTGAGGTCACAGTGTACTTTTCCAAGGCAAAGGAGTTAAAACTTGAGGGCATACATTATATCTAAGGTAAGGAGAGAAAGATTTGAAAGGAGACCCTGCCAGATGAAGTGGTAAAGGTGGTTACATTTACAATTTTTTATGAATATTTAGTCAGATACATGGATAGAAAATTTTAAAGGGTTGAAATGTGTAATACTAGAAGGTATGCAATTAAGGTGAGAGGGAGTAATTTCAAAGGACATGCAGGCTTTTTATATAGAGAAAGGTGGATGCTTGGAATGAACTGCCTGGCGTGGTGCTAGAGGCAGATGCATTAGGGTCTTTTAAAAGATGTTTAGATAGGTGGATAAATGTGAGGAAAATGAAAGGTTATGGTCATTGTGTAGACATAAGGGATTAGTTTGACCATTTGATTACTGATTTATTTGGTTCTGTTCCTGTGCAGTACTGTTCTATGTTCAATGCCTTTTTGCCTTTAATAAACTGCCAGTGAACAAAATGGTCAGCATGGATGTGTTGGGCTAAGGGACTGTTTCAGTGTTGTGTGGCTTTATCACTTCTTGAAAATATATTGGTATTCTGTGTATGTTTTCAAATGAATATGCATTGTAAAGGGGAAGGTAAACAATATAGGAGGGATAAATAACACAATATCACAAAAGTTGTTTAATGTAGAATTGCTTGGATACTTTCTGCAGCATAAATGTTGGCCTGAACCTGGTACTAACTGGCTTCTTTATGTACTATTCGTTTTAATGATTTCCAAGTTACTCTTGTCTAATGTAAGTTTTCTGTGTGTATTTCAGATTCAGATTTGAGTATGCGGACACTGAGTACACCCAGTCCTGCATTGATATGCCCTCCGAACACACAGTCTATTCAAAATGGCCAAGAGTCCTCCACCTCATCTTCTTCTGTCACAGGGGAGACCACTGCTATGATCCATTCCCAGTCTGTGTTGCTCATCCCTCAGGGTGTCATCAGGCCAGCATCAAGGCAACAGAAAGAACAGTCTCCCATTGACAACCTTCCCGATCAAACCCTGATTGAAATGTTTTCACACCTTCCTACCAACCAGCTATGCCGTTGCACAAGGGTCTGCCGTCGTTGGTACAATCTCTGCTGGGACCCACGTCTGTGGAGGACTATTCGTCTCACAGAAGAAACAGTGAATGTGGACAGAGCTTTGCGTGTGCTCACCCGAAGGTTGTGTCAGGACACACCTAATGTCTGTCTTACATTGGAAAAAGTCATCCTTCAAAGCTGCAGGCGGCTGAGTGACAGGGGTCTCTACACCATTGCTCAGTGTTGTCCAGAACTACGGCAATTGGAAGTTCCTGGCTGTTACAACATCTCCAATGAAGCACTCTATGATGTTGTCTCCCGGTGTCCCAACTTGGAGTATCTGGATGTTTCAGGTAACTGCAGTAAATGCATGAAAATCTGGCAACTGTTAACTATTCAGATACAAGTTCAAATTCAGTCAAATTCCGTGCATCCATCAGGTTGATATTGATGTGGCATTAGGGTTAGGGCAACACACACAAAATGCTGCATCTATGGAAAAGAATACAGTCGACGCTTTGGGCTGAGACCCTTCACCAGGACTCCAGCACTCTGTGTATGTGGCTTGGATTTCCAGCATCTGCAGATTTACTCTCGTATGTCATTGATAAGGCATTTCTTTTTTTTTGAGAATGGGGGCAAGGCGGGTAACAACTGGCTGGAAATATTAGTAACTAAATTCTGGACATTGTTTCTCCTCAAGCAGTGGTCAATCATAGCTTGCCATTGCTAAATCCAAGCATTATCACAGTCTCCTAGGGTTTACAAAAACATTTTCCTGAGATGATGTGAGGAAATACTCATTCCCCAAAATCAAAGAGCCTTCTGCAATTCCTAGAGATTTTGTACTTAAGGAGGGTCTAGGGAAGAGAGGATTGGGGTGGGTAGTGCATTGCATGTTATTTAGCCCATCAAGTTTCACCCAAGCATCAATCACTCATTTTACACTGATCTTCCATTAATCCTATCTTTTTTCTTCTCAATTTCTTGTCAACTGCTGCCAAATTCTACCACTCACCTACAGGCTCTTCAGCCCATAATAACCATAAGACTATAAGACATAGGAACAGAAATAGGCCATTTGGCCCACCGAGTCTGCTCCACCCTTCAGTCACGGCTGATCCATTCTTCCCCTCCTCAATCCCATTCCGCAGCCTTCTCCCTGTAACCTTTGATGCCATGTCCAAACAAGAACCTATATAACTGTGCTGATGATAATTATCAAATATATCTGGCTGCATGTGATTCTTATCTGTACCATCCTTGCCTATTCACGTCTGTCTAAATGCCTCTTAAACGCCACCATTATATCTGCTTCCACCAGCCCCTCTGATAGCCTTTTCCAGACACTGACCACTCACTGAAAACATAACAGCCTTGCACATCTGCTTTAAATTTTAACCCTATCACTTCAAAACTATATTCTATAGTATTTGATATTTCTTCACATTTCTCCCCTCTCTATGCCTCTCGTAACTTTATAATCTTATATCAGGGTCTCTGCTCTGACTCTATATTTCAGAGGAAACAGTTCAAATTTACAATACAGAACAGCCAAGGAACAGGCCCTTCGGCCCATAATACTTTGCCAAACTAGTTAAACTAGTAACTAAATGCCTGATTAAACTAATCCCTTCTGCCTACACAATGCTCATATTCTTCCAGCTGCATCTGCCATCAGATTTACGAATTGTCCATGCCCCAACTGATGTCTCTCTAAGCATGAGCATTTCAAAGGCTCCAGCTATACTTTCCTCTTACAGTTGGCCTCTCAAAGTGCAACACCTTTTTACTTACATAGATTAAACTTCATTAGCCATTTGTCCAGTCATATCTCCAACTGAACTCTATCCTATTGTATCCTTGGACAACCATCTTCATTATCCACTGTTTTTTGTTGTTTGCAGACCTCTTAATCAGCCCATCTATAATTTCATACAAATCATTATATGTCACAAACAACCGAGGTTCCCAACAATGATTCCAGCAGAACACCACTGGTCTCAAACCTCTAGTCACTAGAACGTCCCTCCACCTCTACCCTCTTGTTTTCTATGGGTAAGGTAATTCTGAGTCCAAATTGTTGGAGTGGGCCAGTGTTAGAGTGTGAGGCTTCAGTAAGATAAAACTTAGGCAGGCACAGGTAGAGCTTTTAAATACATTTCTGGTAGTTTTTTTTTCTTTCTTTGTCTATTAGTAGATAGCGTATGTGCTGAGAATGGGTCCAGAGTTAGTGGTATGTTATTTGTCTGAAATAAGACCGTAAGATATAGGAGCAGAAGTAGGCCATTCAGCCCATCAAGTCTACTCCGCCATTCAATCATGGGCTGATCCAATTCTCCAGTCATCCCCACTCCCCTGTCTTCTCCCCATATTCTTTGATGACCTGGCTAATCAAGAACCTATCTATCTCTACTTTAAATGCATCTAATGACTTGGCCTCCACAGCCGCTCGTGGCAACGAATTCTTCAGATTCACCACCTTCTGACTAAAGTAATTTCTCCACATCTCAGTTCTAAATGGATGTCCTTCAACCCTGAAGTCGTGCCCTCTTGTCCTGAACTCCAGGGAACACAACCTAAGAGCTGCCAGACGTTCCTCATACGGTAACCCTTTCATTCCTGGTATCATTCTTGTCAATCTTCTCTGAACCCTCTCCAATGTCAGTATATCCTTTCTAGAATAAGGAGCCCAAAACTGCACACAATACACCATGTGTGCCTCATAGAGCCTCAACATCACATCCCTGCTCTTACATTCTATACCTCTAGAAATGAATGCCAACATTGTATTCGCCTTCTTCACAACCGACTCAACCGGGAGGTTAACCTTTAGGGCATCCTGCACAAGGACTCCCAAGTCCCTTTGCATCTCTGCATTTTGAATTCTCTCCCCATCTAAATAATGGTCTGCCCATTTATTTCTTCCACCAAAGTGTATGACCATACACTTTCCAACACTGTATTTCATTTACCACTTCTTTGTCCATTTCCCTAAACTATCCAAGTCTCTCTGCAGGCTCTGTTTCCTCAACACTACTCGTTCCTCCACCTATCTTTGTATCATTGGCAAATTTAGCCACAAATCCATTAACTCCATCGTCCAAACACAAGGAAATCTGCAGATGCTGGAAATTCAAGCAACACACACAAAATGCTGGTGGAACACAACAGGCCAGGCAGCATCAGGGTCTCCTGACGAAGGGTCTCAGCCCGAAACATCGACAGTGCTTCTTCCTATAGATGCTGCCTGGCCTGCTGCATTCCACCAGCATTTTGTGTGTGTAACTCCATAGTCCAAATCATTGACAGACATCGTAAAAAGCAGCGGTCTCCACATCGACCCCTGTGGACTCCACTGGTAACCGGCAGCCAGCCAGAATAGGATCCCTTTATTCCCACTCTCTATTTCCTGCCGACTAGCCAATACTCCACCTGTGCTAGTAACTCCCCTGTAATTCCATGGGCTCTTAACTTGCTAAGCAGCCTCTGGTGCAGCACCTTGTCAAAGGTCTTCTGAAAATCCAAGTACACCGTGTCTACTACATCTCCTTTATCTACCCTGCTTGTAATTTTTGTACAGTCTCCCTGTTAACTACATCTGCATTGAGCTGCAGCTCTTTAAAACTGTGCCAGGAAACTGGAGCTGTAGCTCGGTGAACTTAGGGTCATTCGGAAGACTGACGAGGTGATAAATATGAGCTACAGGGAGGTAATCACCACAAATTTACAGGAGATATGTAGCCAGGTAAGTCTAAGGAGAAGTAATAAGAGCAGGCAGCCAGTGTAAAGTATGCCTGCGGCTGTGCCCCTTAATAATATCACTGTGGATGCTGCTGTAGGGGGAAATGATCTACAAGGGAGAAGCTTCAGTGACCGAGTCTTTGGCACTAAGCCTGGCTGTCGCTCAGAAGAGAAGAAGAGAAGTGCAGTAGTGATAGGGAATTCCATAGATAGAGGAGCAGACAGTCGATACTGTGTATGTGAAAAAGACGTTATTTTCCTTTCCAGGTGCCAGGGCCAAGGAAAACTTAGATTGGGCCCGCAGTGTTCTAAAGTGGAAGGGCAAACAGCCAGAAGTCATTGATACCAATGACATAGGTAGGAAAAGGGAGGAGGTCCTGAAGAGAGAATATAGGAAGTTAGGTAGAAAGGTGAAAAGAAAGACCTCCAGGGTAGTAATCTCTAGATTACTGCCTGGGCCACATGCCAGCGAAGGGAAAAATAGGATGATTTGGCAGATGAATGTGCGGCTGAGAAATTGGTGGAGGGGACAGGGTTTTCATATTTCTCAATCATTGCTATCTCTTCAAGGGAAAGTATGACCTGTACAAGAAGGATGGGTTACACGTGAATCCGAGGGAGCCAATATTCCTGTAAGTAAGTTTATTAGAGCTGCTGGGAAGGATTTAAACTAATCTGGCAGGGAGATAGCAACTGGAGAGATAGGGCTGAGGCTGGAGCATTTGGTATACAAGTAGATGCAGTGTGTAATTAGACTGTAAGGAAGGACAGGCAGATTATAGACAAAATTATAGTCAGTGGGATGAGTTGAAGTGTAATGTGAGAGCAAAATCAAAAGGGGTGATGAATACAGGACTGTATATATTTGAATGCACACAGTGTATGGAATAAGGCAGATGATCTTATAGCACAGTTAGAAATTGGCAGGTATAATGATATGGGCAACACTGAGTTGTGGCTGAAAGAACATCATCGTTGGGAGCTTAACGTCTATGAAAACACATTGTACTGCAAGGACAGACCTAAAGGCGGAGGGGTTAGGGTGGCTCTATTGGTAAAATATGAAATTCAAACCTTAGAAAATAGTGACATAGGATTAGAAGGTGTAGAATCTTTGTATGTAGAGTTAAGAAACTGCAAGGGTAAAAAGACCCTGATAGGAGTTATATATAGGTCTCCAAGCAGTAGCCAGAAATGTTGGATACAAATTATAATGGGAGATAGAAAAGGAATGTAAAAAGGGCAATGTTATGATAGTCATGGGGGTTTCAAAATGCAGATAGATTGGGAAAATAAGGTTGGTCCTGGATCCCAAGAGGGAATTTGTAGAATGCCTATGAGATGTTTTTTTAGAGCAGCTTTTGATCGAGCCCACTAAGAGAAAAGGCAATTCTGATTTGTGTAATGTGTAATGAACCAGATTTGACTTGCGATTTTAAGGTAAATGAACCCTTGGGAGACAGTGACAATAAATGATGAAATTCACCCTGCAGTTTGAGATGGAGAAGCTAAAGTCAGATGTTTAAGTATTATAGCATGAGAGAGGAGCTAGTCAAAACAGATTGGATGGGGACACTAGCAGGGATGACGGCAGAATGGCGGTGGCTGGAGAAACTTGGAAGGTGCAAGAAAGATACATCCCAACGATGAAGAAGTATTTTAAAGGGAGGATGAAGTAACCATGGCTGATCAGGGAAGTCAAAGACAACATAAAAAAAAGAGAGATAAAAATAATTGAGCAAAAATTAGTGGGAAGCTTCTAAAAACTGCCAGGAGGCAACTAAAAAAACCATAAGGAAAGAAAAGATGAAATGTAAAGGTAAGCTAGCCAATAATATAAAAAAGAATACCAAATGTTTTTTCAGAAATTTAAAGAGTAGAAGAGGGGTGAGAGTGGATATTGGACCACTAGAGAGGTAGTAATAGAGGAGCCAAAAAATGCCAGATGAACTTAATAAGTATTTTGCATCAGTCTTCACTGTGGAAGACAGTAGCAGTATGCCAGAAATTCAGGAGTGTCAGGGACAGAAGTGTGGGAAGTTGCATTTACTGAGGCATAAGTACTTGGGAAACTGAATGATCTGAAGGTAGGTAAGTCATCTGGACCAAGTGGACTGCACCCCAGTATTCTGAAAGATGTAGTTTAAGGATTTATGGAAGCATTAGCAGTAATCGTTCGAGAATCACTAGATACTGGAATGGTTCCAGAGGAGGGAAAAATTGTAAATGGTACTCCACTCTTTAAAAAGGGAGGGGGGCAGAAGAAAGGAAGTTATAGACCAGTTTGCCTAACTTCAGTGGTTGGGATGATTTTGGAGTCCATTATTAAGGATGTGGTTTTGGGGTACGTACACAACACTGGAAGAACTCAGCAGGTCAGGCAGCATCCATGAGAAAAGAGTAGCCAACGTTTCCAGCCGAGACCCTTCATCAGGAACGGGTTTTTGTGTTTTGGTTTTGGGGTACTTTGAGGCACATGAAAAATAGGCCACAGTCAGCATAGTTTCCTTAAGGGGAAATATTGCCTGACAAATCATAGAACCGTAGAACCATAGAACATTACAGCACAGAAACAGGCCTTTTGGCCCTTCTTGGCTGTGCTGAACCATTTTCCTGCCTAGTCCCACTGACCTACACCTCGACCATATCCCTCCATACCCCTCTCATCCATATACCTGTCCAAGTTTTTCTTAAATGTTAAAAGTGAGCCCACATTTACCACTTCATCCAGCAGCTCATTCCACACTCCCACCACTCTCTGTGTGAAGAAGCTCCCCCTAATGTTCCCTTTAAACTTTTCCCACTTCACCCCTAACCCATGTCCTCTGGTTTTTTTCTCCCCTAGCCTCAGTGGAAAAAGCCTGCTTACATTCACTCTATCTATACCCATCATAATTTTATACACCTCTATCAAATCTCCCCTCATTCTCCTACGCTTCAGAAAATAAAGTCCTAACCTATTCAACCTTTCTCTGTAACTCAGTTTCTCAAGTCCCGACAACATCCTTGTAAACCTTCTCTGCACTCTTTCAACCTTATTAATATCCTTCCTGTAATTAGGTGACCAAAACTGCACACAATATTCCAAATTCGGCCTCACCAATGTCTTATACAACCTCACCATAACATTCCAACTCTTATACTCAATACTTCGATTTATAAATGCCAATGTACCAAAAGCTTTGTTTACTACCCTATCAACCTGTGACGCCACTTTTAGGGAATTTTGAATCTGTATTCCCAGATCCCTCTGTTCTACTGCACTCCTCAGTGCCCTACCATTTACCTTGTATGTTTTACCTTGGTTTTTCCTTCCAAAGTGCAATACCTCACACTTGTCTGTATTAAATTCCATCTGACATTTTGAGCCCATTTTTCCAGCTGGTCCAGATCCCTCTGCAAGCTTTGAAAACCTTCCTCACTGTCCACTACACCTCCAATCTTTGTATCATCAGCAAATTTGCTGATCCAATTTACCACATTATCATCCAGATCATTGATATAGATGACAAATAACAATGGACCCAGCACCGATCCCTGTGGCACACCACTAGTCACAGGCCTCCACTCAGAGAAGCAATCCTGCACTACCATTCTCTGGCTTCTTCCATTGAACCATCAGTTGGAATTCTTTGAGGACATATCAGGCAGGATAAAGAATATAACAGAGCAAAAATTAGTTGGAAGGTAGAGAAATGGGAAGCTTTTAAAATCCAAAAAAATCATAAAGAAGGAAAAGATGAACTATGAAGGTAAGCTAGCCAATAATATGATAGAGGATATCAAAAGCTTCTTCAGACATGTAAAGAGTAAAAGAGAGGCGAGAGTAGATATCGGACCACTACAATGTGATGCTGGGGGGGTGGGGGGGTTAGTAATAGGGGAAAGGCAATTAGGTGGAGCTGGGTCTATGGCAAATCAGCCATGATCTTACTGAATAGTGAAACAGACTTAAGAGGCCAGATAGCCTATTCCTCCACCTTTTTCGTATGTTGTTATGTCCTGTTTCACACAAAGCCATGCTGACTTTCACGTATGTCTATGTTTTTCAAAATACAAGTAAATCCTATCCTGTGAATTCTCTATAATCACTTGCCTACCACTGCTGTGAGTTAACTTAATTATCCATATGCCATTTTTAAGGAACAATATTGGCTACTGTCCGGAACTCCAGGATCTCACCTCTGGCTAGAGAGGATACAAAGATCTTTATCAATGTCCTAGCCATTTCCTGTCTTGCCTCTTTTAATAATGCAATATATCCAGTCAGGTCCTGGGGACGTTTGAGCATCTTGGCCCAAAACATTAACTGTTTTATTCTTTTCCACAGATGCTGCCTGACCTGCTGAGTTCTCCCAGTGTTTTGTGTGTGCTGCCTTGGATTTCCTGCATCTGCAGACTTTCTCATGTTTCTGCGAACATATCTACATTAATGTTCTTCAACAGACCCGTTGCTTTTAATATACCCCTTCATGATCTCACTACCCAACATGCAATTCTACTCATGTAGGTCCTTGTCCCCTTCCTCTGACTCTAAGCATAAATTCCCTCCTTTATCCTTGAATGCTCTTGCTCTAGCCTATGCTCTTGCTTTCAATGTATGTATAAAATGCTGTCATTCTGTTTCTGGCCCTCTGATGCCCTGTTTAAGTTCTCTTCTGCTTCCCTTATATTCATCATAGACCCTGTCTGAACTCAGCTTCCTAAACCTCACAGCCTAATAATGTTATAATTTACCTTCTGCCATGATCCAGATTTATCCTTATCCTCAATGATCTTGAGACTGAAGGAGTTTGAATAAATGATCACTTAACCAGGCTTATATCCTAGAATAGCCTCTAGTTTGCCCCTTACCTGGTTGAATTACCTACTTACTCCCTGATTCATTCCTCTTGGATGCACCAGTTGCCACATATTTGGGAGGAAACTGAAGTACCAGGAAAATCCATGCAGATAAAGAGAGAGCGTGTTAACTCCACACAGACAGTACCAGAGCTCAGCATTGAACTCGGGCTACTGGAGCTATGAATCAACAGCTCTAGTTACTGTACCACATTTGTTGGAAAAAAAATGTAAGAAAAAAGTTATAATAAATTATTATATGAAATTATTATAATAAATCTAAAGTGCTTATATATAGGTAAACTGAACAAAACTAGAGTTTAGCATTCATGAGCTAATGATCACAGAATGGAAGAATTTGAGGGGTGCAAAGCATCTGCCTATCCTTCAGTTCATTTTGAGAGTCCAATTATCTCAGCTGGGTCTTTATGTAATTACAAAATTGAAATTACTTTAATACTTGTGATACGATATTGTTCCTGGCTTCATGAACTATCTGCACTCCTTAATGGTGACATACTGTTGCATTAGTGAATCGCTCCAAACAAAGTGTCAAAGTGAATCCTCTGACATTTTTCAAAACCATGTTGTGTTTTTTACCTTTTATTGTGTTGTGGAGTGTTATGTAAGTCAGTCAGGGCAACAAACCTTTTCATTGTGCGAGTGCTCCAGCTTGTCACACAACATTAAAGTGGCTACTAGATAAAGATCAATTTTCAAGTAACAAATACACATCCATTAAGAAAGATATGCCACACTGATTACCTAGTTTGAGACACCTCCCCAGTTAACCAGTCCTCCAAGACCTTCTGAGATACATTGAATCCTCCCAGCAGTTAATGTGATTAGATATCTTCTCCAGAGATTCTCTCAGCATTTCATGGGTTTAGTGTCACAATATCACTCTGGGTTGCCTCCTTTTCTAGTCGCAGTATGGTGACTCATATTGTTGACCTGCAACCAGGTCCAATCTGTCTAGCTTCTTGTGCTGCAGAGCATCTAATTTATGGCTTTTGGCAGATCTACCAAGCTTCTACCCAGATAGTTGTACCTGTCCTTAGAATTGTCGCTTAGGTCCCTGTTTCAAGAAAAGTCCTCTTTGTTCTCTTCCCTTTTACAAAAGGGAACTGCATGAGATTTCAAGCTTTCTCTCAGGCACAGAGCTATTAACAGCTCAGTTGTGGAGTGTCTGGTAGTAGAATGAGAACTTGATCTGCCATCGGAAGGAACAATTCAAATGGAGTTATAGGGAAACCTGAGTGTCTGAGTTATAGGGAAAGGTTGAATAGATTAGGACTTTATTCCCTAAAGCGTAGGAATGAGGAGAGATTTGACTGAGGTCCACAAAATTGTGAGGGATATAGACAAGGTAAATGTAAGCAGGCTTTTTCAACTGAGGATGGGTGAGACCACAACTAGAGGTCATGGGTTAAGGGTGAAAGGTGAAACATTTAAGGAGATCTTGAAGGGGAACCTACTTCACTCAGAGGGCAGTAAGAGTTTTGGATGAACTGCCATGAAAGTGGTGGATGTGGGTTTGATTTAACCAACCAACACAAAAATGCTGGAAAAACTCAGCAGATCAGGCAGCATCAATGGAAAAGAGTACAGTTGACGTTTCGAGCTGAAACCCTTAAGGACTGGAGAAAGAGATGAGGAGTAGATTTAAAAGGTGGGGGGGGAGCAACACAAGGTGAGGGGTGAAGTAAAGAGCTGGCAAGTCGATTGGTGAAAGAGATGCAGAGCTGGAGAAGGGGAATATAATAAGAGCAGAAAGAAGACCATGGAGAAAAGAAAAATGGGGAGGAGCACCAGAGGGAGGCGATGGGCAGGCAAAGAGATAAAGTGGTGGGGGTGGGGGCATTACCAGAAGTTCGAGAAATCAATGTTCATGCCAGGAGGCTACTCAGGTAGAATATAATATGTTCCTCCAACCTGAGTGTGGCTTCATCACCCAGCAGTAGAAGAGGCCACAGACAAATGAGAATAAATATCGGAATATCGGAAAAAATAATGGAATGAGAATGGGAATGAGAAATGGAATTAAAATGGGTGGCCACTGGGAGATCCCACTTCTTCTGACAGATAGAGCATAGGTGCTCAGCGAAACAGTCTCCCAAACTGCGTTGAATCCTACTCGGAGCACTGAACACAGTAAATGACCCCAAAAGACTCAGGTGAGGTGTCATCTCACCTGGAAGAACTGTTTGGGGCCCTGAATGGTAGTGAGGGAGGAAGTGTAGGGGCAGGTGTAGCACTTGTTTTGGTTGCCAGGATAAGTGCCAAGAAGTTACAGCACAGAAAGAGGCCCTTTGGCCTACAATGTTATGCTGAACCACCTAAAAAGTAAATCAAAAAACCACTGCAAAAACTAATCCCTCCTACCTACACAATGTCCATATTCCTCCATCTTCCTCATATCCATGAGCCTGTCTAAACACCTCTTAAGTGCCTCTAGCAACATAATAGGCAGCACTTTCCAGGCATCCACCACTCTCTGAGTAAAAACTTTACTCCTCACATCCCCTTCAAACCTACCCTGTCTCACCTTCAATATATGCCCTCTGGTATTAGACATTTCTACCCTGGAAAAAAACATACTCCTTGTCTACTCTGTCTACCTCCCATATCTTATAGATCTCTATCAGATCTCCCTTCAGCCTCCGCTGAAAACAATACAAGTTTATCCTGCCTCTCATGATATCATATACCTTCTAAAACAGGGAGCAACCTGGTCAACCTCTTCAATGCCGTCTCCAAGGCCTCAACATCCTTTCTATAGTGGGGCACCAGAACTGAATGCAATACTGCAATGTGGCCTAACCAGTTGTAGTTGCAATAAAATCTCTTGACTATTGAAATTTAATGTCTTGACTAATAGAAGCAAGCATTCCATAAGTCTTCTTAACCATCCTATTGACCTGTATAGCCACTTTCAAGGAACTATGCACTTGAAGCCCAAGATCTCTCTGCTCAGCAATGCTGTTAAGGGTCGTGCCTTAACAATGTACTGTCTTCTTGCCCTACCAAGGTGCAACACCTTACATTTATCTGGGTTAGACTCCATCTGCCATTTCTCTGCCTACATCTTCAAGTGATCTATATCACGCTGTACTCTTTGCCAGTTTTCTACACTACCCACAACTCCACCAATCTTGGTATTATCCACAAACTTACAAACACTCCCATCCAGGTAATTTATGCACATATTAGCACAGATCCCTGTGGAACACCACTGACTACAGGCCTCTAGCTCCAATAAGTCCCTTTGACCACTATCCTCTGTCTTGTGGGCACAAGCCAGTTCTGAATCCAAACAGCCAATTCACATGGAGCCCATGCATCCTAATCTTAGAGTCCGAGTCGTAGAGAAATGCAGCATAGAAGCAGGCCCTTTGAACCATCTAGTCCATGCTGAAACCATTTAAGCTGCCTTCTCCCGTTGACCTTCACTGTAGTCTTCCATACACCTACCATCCATATACCTTTCCAAACTTCTCTTAAACATTGAAATTAAGCTTGCAGGCAGTTCATACCACATTGTCACAATCCTCTGAGTGAAGAAGTTCCCCCTTATGTTCCCTTAAACTTTTCACCTTTCACCCTTAATGCATGACCTGTGGTCGTAGTCCCACCCAACCTCAGTGGAAAAGCCTGCTTGCATTTACCCTGTCTATACATAGAATGTAGAATAGTACAGCACAGTACAGGCCCTTTGGCCCACAATGTTGTGCCAACCCTTAAACCCTGCCTCCCATATAATCCCCCACCTTAAATTCCTCCATATACCTGTCTAGTAGTCTCTTAAATTTCACTGGTGTATCTGTCTCCACCACTGACTCAGGCAGTGCATTCCACGCACCAACCACTCTCTGAGAAGAAAAACCTTCCTCTAATATCCCCCTTGAACTTCACACCCTTTACCTTAAAGCCATGTCCTCTTGTACTGAGCAGTGGTGCCCTGGGGAAGAGGCGCTGGCTGTACACTCTATCTATTCCTCTTAATATCTTGTATACCTCTATCATGTCTCCTCTCATCCTCCTCTCCAAAGAGTAAAGCCCTAGCTCCCTTAATCTCTGATCATAATGCATACTCTCTAAACCAGGCAGCATCCTGGTAAATCTCCTCTGTACCCTTTCAATGCTTCCACATCCTTCCTATAGTGAGGCGACCAGAACTGGATACAGTACTCCAAGTGTGGCCTAACCAGAGTTTTATAGAGCTGCATCATTACATCGCGTCTCTTAAACTCTATCCCTCGACTTATGAAAGCTAACATCCCATAATCTTTCTTAACTATCCTATCTACCTGTGAGGCAACTTTCAGGGATCTGTGGACCTGTTACTCCAGATCCCTCTGCTCCTCCACACTACCAAATATCCTGCCATTTACTTTGTACTTTGCCTTGGAGTTTGTCCTTCCAAAGTGTGACACCTCACACTTCTCCGGGTTGAACTCCATCTGCCACTTCTCAGCCCACTTCTGCAAACTATCAATGTCCCTCTGCAATCTTCGACAATCCTCTACACTATCCACAACACCACCAACCTTTGTGTCGTCTGCAAACTTGCCAACCCACCCTTCTACTCCCACATCCAAGTCATTAATAAAAATCACAAAAAGTAGAGGTCCCAGAACAGATCCTTGTGGGACACCACTAGTCACAACCCTCCAATCCAAATGTACTCCCTCCACCACAGCCCTCTGCTTTCTGCAGGCAACCCAATTCTGAATCCACCTAGCCAAACTTCCCTGAATAAGCCTACCATGTGGAACCTTGTCAAATGCCTTACTAAAATCCATGTAGATCACATTCACTGCACTACCCTCATCTATATAAGAACATAAGAGATAGGAGCAGGAGTAGGCCAATCGGCCCCTCAAGCCTGCTCCGCCATTCAACAAGATCATGGCTGATCCAATCTTAACTCTAGTTTTCACCGAATCCCACAAGGCAACAGTGCCAACCAACAGGGCACCATGCCGCCCATTTTATTTTATTATTCATCCTGCCCAAACCCATGTGATCACCCGGGGAAAAAAAACCGAGTTGCCAATTGAGGAGAAAAAATCTGGAAAATTCCTCTCCGACCCATCCAGGCTATCGAAAACTGGTCCAGGAGATCACATGGCTGATCTAAACCTAGCCTCATGTCCACTTACCTGCTCGCTCACCGTATCCCCTAATGCCATTTTTATCCAGGAAAATGTCTATCTCCGTTTTGAATTTATTGAGTGTAGTAGCTTCCACAGCTCTCTGGGGCAGTAAATTCCACAGCCCCACTACCCTCTGAGTGAAGAAATTTCTCCGCATCTCAGTCCTGGAATGGCATCCCCTTATTTTAAGATTATGCCCCCTAGTCCTAGTTTCACCCATCATTGGGAACATTCTCCCCGCGTCCACCCGATCAAGCCCCTTCACAATCTTATATGTTTCAATAAGATCGCCTCTCATTCTTCGGAACTCCAATGAGTAGAGTCCCAATCTACTCAACCTCTCATCATACATCAACCCACCCATCCCCGGAATTAACCTAGTGAACCTTCTCTGCACTGCCTCAAGAGCCAGTATGTCCTTTCTTAAATATGGACACCAGAACTGCATGCAGTACTCCAGGTGTGGTCTCACCAATACCCGGTACAACTGCAGTAAGACCTCCCTGTTCTTATACTCCATCCCCCTAGCAATAAAAGCCAGCATTCCATTGGCCTTCTTGACCACCTGCTGCACTTGCATACTAACTTTTTGTGTTTCCTGCACCAGGACCCCCAGATCCCTTTGCACAGAAGCACTTTCCAGTTTCTCTCCATTTAGATAATAACTTGCTCTATTATTTTTCCTGCCAAAGTGCAAGACCTCACACTTGTCAGTATTATATTTCATCTGCCAAATACTGCCCAATCACTCAGCCTATCTATGTCCCCCCGCAGGGTTTCAATGTCCTCCGCACTCATTACACTCCCTCCCATCTTTGTGTCATCAGCAAACTTCGATACGTTGCACTTAGTCCCTTTCTCCAAATCATTAATATACATTGTAAAGAGTTGGGGTCCCAACACCGACCCCTGCGGAACACCACTAGTCACCAACTGCCAGTCTGAGAATAAACCATTTATCCCAACTCTCTGTTTTCTGTTAGAAAGCCAATCCTCCACCCATGCCAGAATAGTATCCCCAATCCCATGATTTTTTTACTTTAAGTAATAATCTTTGGTGTGGCACCTTGTCAAATGCCTTTTGGAAGTCCAAATACACCACATCCACTGGTTCCCCTTTATCTACCCTATATGTTATGTCCTCGAAGAACTCCAACAAATTTGTCAAACATGACTTCCCTTTTGTAAAGCCATGCTGACTTTGTCCTATTAAGCTTTGTTTATCCAAATGCCTTGTTACTGTTTCCTTAATTATCGATTCCAACATTTTGCCAACCACAGATGTTAGGCTAACTGGCCTATAATTCCCAGCCTTCTGTCTATTGCCCTTTTTAAATAAAGGAGTTACATTAGCATTTTTCCAATCTGCCGGGACCATTGCCGAGTCCAGCGAGTTTTGAAAAATTATCACTAATGCATCCACAATCCCGACTGCCACTTCCCTTAAGACCCTAGGATGCAAGCCATCCGGTCCAGGGGATTTATCCACCTTCAGTCCCATTAATTTATCAAGTACCATTTCCTTGGTGATTTGAATCGTAGTTAGCTTCTCTCCCCCTTGAGCCCCCTGTTTATCCAGTGTTGGGATATTTTGAGTGTCCTCTACTGTAAAAACTGATACAAAATATTTGTTCAGCGTTTCCGCCATCTCCATGTCCCCTACCATTAATTTCCCGGTCTCATCTTCTAGGGGACCAACATTTACTTTAGCCACCCTTTTTCTTTTTATGTAACTATAAAAACTCTTACTATCTGCTTTTATGTTTTTCGCCAATTTACTTTCATAATCTATCTTCCCCTTCTTAATCAATCTTTTTGTTATTTGCTGCTGATCTTTAAAAGCTTCTCGATCTTCAATCTTCCCACTAGATTTAGCTACCTTATATAACTTTCTTTTTAGTCGTATACTTTGCTTTATTTCTTTACTTAGCCACGGATAACTATTTTTTCTTTTACATCCTTTTTTCTTCAGTGGAATATATTTTTCTTGATAGTTGTAAAATAACTCCTTAAATATACACCACTGATCAAGTACCGATCTACCCTATAATCTATTTTCCCAATCCATCTTAAGCAATTCCGCTCTCATACCATCATAGTCTCCTTTATTTAAGCTCAGTACGCTTGTTTGAGATCCAACCCTCTCATCCTCTAATTGAATATGGAATTCGACCATGTTATGGTCACTCATTCCAAGGGGATCCTTTACTAGGACATTTTTTATTAGTCCTGTCTCATTACACAGGACCAGATCTAAGACTGCTTGCCCCCTTGTCGGCTCAGTAATGTATTGTTCAAGGAACCCATCCCGAATACACTCAATAAACTCTTCTTCAAGGCTGCCATGTCCGACTTGATTAGTCCAGTCAATATGAAAGTTAAAATCCCCCATAATTATAGCTGTTCGCTTATTACAAGCCCCAACTATTTCCTGATTTATGCTCCGACCAACTGAGTTACAACTGTTTGGAGGCCTATAGACTACTCCCACCACTGCTTTTTTCCCTTTACTATTTCTTATTTCTACCCAAATTGTTTTGTTATCCTGATCCTTTGAGCCAATATCATTTCGCTTTATTGCAGTGATTTCTTGCTTTATTAACATAGCCACCCCACCTCCTTTTCCTTCTTGCCTGTCTCTCCTAATTGTCGAATACCCTTGTATGTTTAATTCCCAGTCCTGGTCACCCTGCAGCCATGTTTCCGTAATTGCCACAATATCATAACCATACGTAATTATTTGTACCGTCAACTCATCAATTTTATTTCTAATACTACGTGCATTCAAATAAAGGACTTTCAAATATGTTTGACACTTATTTCCTACCTTTTCCTTTTGTACAACTTTACGCTTATCTCCGTACATTCTTTCCCCTCCTGACACACTCTGTCTTTTTATTCCTCCACTTTTACCTACATCCATTACCTTCTCCGTTGTCTTTTTAATTATTTGCTCTCTAGAATCCTCCCCCCCCCCCCCCCCACTAGTTAGTTTAATGACCTCTCTGCAGGCCTAGTTATATGATTCGCCAGGACACTAACCCCAGCCCGGTTCAGGTGAAGCCCGTCCCTCCGGAACAGTTCTCTCCTGTCCCAGTACTGGTGCCAGTGTCCCAAGAAGCAAAACCCACTTCTCCCACACCAGTCTTTGAGCCACGCGTTTAACTCCCTAATTTTATTTAACCTAGCCAAATTTGCTCGTGGCTCAGGTAATAATCCAGAGATTATTACCCTTGAGGTTCTGTTTTTTAATTTGACCCCTAGCTGCTCATATTCCTGTAACAGAACCTTCTTCCTTGTCCTATCTATGTCAATAGTACTGACGTGTACTAAGACAACTGGATCCTCCCCCTTCCACTGCAAGTTTCTCTCCAGCCCAGAAGAGATGTCCTTAACCCTGACACCAGGCAGGCAACATAGCCTTCGGGACTCTCGCTCTCGGTTGCAGAGAACCCTATCTATCCCCCTGACGATACTGTCCCCTATTACTACAACATTTCTATTGACTCCCCCCTCTGGAATGGCCCCCCACTCCACGGTGCTCTGGGCAGGTTGCTCATCCTCCCCACAGTCCCCGCTCCTGCCCTCACAGGGAGTTAAAGCCTCGAATCTGTTGGACAAGAGCAAGGCCTGCATCTCCTCCAGCCCTACCTCCTGGATTCCCCTACTTGCCTCACTCATAGCCACACCATCCTGTGCTTGACTGCAATCTACATTAGTTAATCTATTAGGTGTGGCTATCTCCTGGTACACAGAGTCCAGGTAACTCTCCCCCTCCCTGATGTGTCGCAGTGTCTGAAGCTCGGACTGCAGCTCATCAATATGAAGTTGGAGTTCCTCGAGCAACAAACACTTGCTGCAAATGTAGTCGCCGTGTCCCTCAATGGGGTCTAGGGTTCCCACATCTCGCAGCAGTAACACATCACCTGCTCCATGCTATATAGTTAATTTAATGTACTAGTATTAGTTATGCAAGAACCCTTTGCCCCAATACAGCTAACTATCACACTATTTAACAATACTTTTAAAGTTATAAGTGTAAAAGGAAGCAGGACTACTTACCAAGCAACTAGCTGTGAGAGCTCTGCAGCTCCGGTCTTCCTCGCCTCGCCCGATTCCGCCGAAGCCCATTGAGCCAAAGCCCTTAGGCCTCCACTCTACTCCCGGCTCACTCCACTGCCCGCAACGACGCTGCCTGGTCACCTCCTCAAAGAACTCTATCAGGTTTGTTAGACACGATCTGCCCTTCACAAAGCCATGCTGACTGTCCCTGATCAGACCATGATTCTCTAAATGCCCATAGATTTTATCTCTAAGAATCTTTTCCAACAGCTTTCCCACCACCGACATAAGGCTCACTGGTCTATAATTACCCGGACTATCCCTACTACCTTTTTTGAACAAGGGGACAACATTCTCCTCCCTCCAACCTCCGGTACCATTCCCATGGACACCTAGCCAGAGTCTTAGCAATCTCTTCCCTTGCCTCGTGGAGCAGCCTGAGGAATATTCCGTCAAGCCCTGGGTCTTATCCGTCCTAATGTATTTTAACAACTCCAACACCTTCTCTCCCTCAGTATCAACATGCTCCAGAACATCAACCTCTCCCATATTGTCCTCAACATCTTCAAGTTCCCTCTCAGTGGTGAAAACTGAAGAGATATATTCATTGAGGACCTTGCTCACTTCCACAGCCTCCAGGCACATCTTCCCACCTTTATCTCTAATCGGTCCTACCTTCACTCCTGTCATCCTTTTGTTCTTCACATAATTGAAGAATGCCTTGGGGTTTTCCTTTACCCTACTTGCCAAGGCCTTCTCATGCCCCCTTCTTGCTCTCCTCAGCCCCTTCTTAAGCTTCTTTCTTTTTACCCTATATTCCCTAATAGACCCATCTGATCCTTGCTTCCTAAACCTCATGTATGCTGCCTTCTTCCACCTGACTAGATTTTCCACCTCACTTGTCACCCATGGTTCCTTCACCCTACCATTCTTTATCTTCCTCACCGGGACAAATTTATCCCTAACATCCTGCAAGAGATCCCTAAATATCGACCACATGTTCATAGTACATTTCACTACAAAAACATCATCCCAATTCCAACCCACAAGTTCTAGCCTTATAGCCTCATAATTTGCCCTTCCCCAATTAAAAATGTTCCTGTCCTCTCTGATTCTATCCTTTTCAATGATAATGCTAAAGGCCAGGGAGCGGTGGTCACTGTCCCCCAGATGCTCACCTACTGAGAGTTCTGTGACCTGACCTGGTTCGTTACCTAATACTAGATCTAGTATGGCATTCCCCCTAGTCAGCTTGTCAGCATACCGTGACAGGAATCCGTCCTGGACACACTTAACAAACTCTGCTCCATCTAAACCATTGGAACTAATCAGGTGCCAATCAATATTAGGGAAGTTAAAGTCACCCATGATAACAACCCCGTTATTTTTGCACCTTTCCAAAATCTGCCTCCCAATCTGCTCCTGGGTATCTCTGCTGCTACCAGGGGGCCTATAGTAATACCCCCAGTAGAGTAACTGCTCCCTTCCTGTTCCTGACTTCCACCCGTACTGACTCAAAAGAGGATCCTGCTACATTACCCACCCTTTCTGTAGCTGTAATAGTATCCCTGACCAGTAATGCCACCCCTCCTCCCCTTCCCCCTCCCCCATCCCTTTTAAAACACTGAAATTCAGGAATATTGAGAATCCATTCCTGCCCTGGTACCAGCCAAGTCTCCGTAATGGCCACTACATCATAATTCCATGTATGTATCCAATCTCTCAGCTCATCACCTTTGTTTCTGATGCTTCATGCATTGAAGTACACGCACTTTATCCCTTCTACCTTATTACCTTTATACCCTTTATTCTGCTTCTCTTTCCTCAAAGCCTCTCTATATGTTAGATCTGGCTTTACTCCATGCACTTCTTCCACTGCTCTATCGCTCCGGGTCCCACCCCCCACTTGCAAATTAGTTTAAACCCTCCCGAACCATGCCTGCAAACCTACCTGCAAGAATATTGCTCTCACAATTTTGCATAGCTCAGTCAAATCTCTTCTCAATCATCTACATTCTAAAGAGTACAGTCTTAACCTATTCAATCTTTCCATATAACTCAGGTCCTCCAGACCCGGCAACATTCTTGTAGGATTTCTCTGTTTTCTTTCAACCTTATTTACATCTTTCCTGTAAGTAGGTGAGTAAAACTGCACATAATTCTACAAATTAGACCTCACCAACATCTTATACAACTTCAACATAACATTTTATCTCCTGTACTCCATTGACTTATAAAGGCCGATGTGCCAAAAGTTTTCTTTATGATGTTATCTACATGTGACACCATATTCAACGAATTATGTACCTGTATTCCCAGGTCCCTTTCTTCTACCACACTCCTCAGTGCCCTACCGTTCAAAGTGTGAGACCTACCCGATTGGTCCTACCAGTGCAACATCTCACACTTGTCTGCATTAAATTCCATCTGCCATTTTTCAGCCCATTTTTCCAGCTCATGCAAATCCCTCTGTTAGCCATGGTACCCTTCCTTGCTGTCCACTACACCCCCAGTCTTGGTGTCATCAGCAAATTTGCTGATCCACTTAACCACATCATCATCCACATCTTTGATATAGATGACAAGCAACAACAGACCCAGTTCTGATCGCTGTGGCACACCACTAGTCACAAGCCTCCAGTCAGAGAGGCAACCATCTACTACCACAAAACCAATGTCTAATCCAATTTACTACCTCATCTTGAATGTTGAGTGACTGAACCTTCTTGACCAGCCTCTCACGTGGGATCTTATCAAATGACTTGCTAAAGATCGTGCAGACAACATGCACAAGGCAAGGCAGCCTTTATCCACATTCCTGGCAACTAGCTCAAAAAACTCAATTAAGATTAGTTAGGCATGATGTACCCTGCATGAAGCCATGTTGGTCCTTAATCAGTCCATGTCTATCCAAATACTTATATATCCTGTCACTAAGAATATCTTCCAATAAATTTCCCACAACTGATATCAGATTCACCAGCCTGGTTTATGTTTAGAGCCTTTTTAAGCAATGGAACAACACTGTCTATCTTCCAATCCTCTGGTACCTCTCCTGTCATTAAGGATGATTTAAATGTCTCTGCGAGGGCCCCGGCAATTTCTGCATTTGCCTCCCAAAGGATAGCAAACACCTCCTTCTCTGTAATACGTACAGCGTCCATGAAGTTGATGCAGCTTTGCCTCACTTCTATAGACTCTGTGTCTATCTCCTGAGCAAATACAGATGCAAACAATTTATTTAACTCCCCCATCTGTTTTGGCTCAACACATGGATTACAATTCTGATCTTCCAGAGGACTGATTTTGTTCCTTGCAATCCTTTTACTCTTAACATATTTGTCAAATCCCTTCGAATTGTCCCTCACCTTGTCTGCTGGAGCAACTTCATGCCTTCTTTCAGCCCTCCTGATTCCTTTCTTAAATGTTTGCTTGCATTACTTATACTCCATAAGCACCTCATTTGTTCCTACCTACCTGCCTATACCTCCGGTACTCTTTTTTCTCTTAACCAGAGGCTCAATATCACTTGAAAATCAGGGCTCCCTACATTTATTATCTTTGCCTTTTATTCTGACACAGACATAGACAACCTTTGTACTCAGAAAATGTCACTTTTCGAGGCCTCCCACTTACCAAGCACACCTTTGTCAGAAAACACCCTTTCCTAATCCACACTTGCCAGATCATTTCTAATACTATCAAAATTGGCATTTCTCCACTTTAGAATCTCAACCTGCGGACCAGACCTATTATTTTACATATTTACTTTGAAACTGTAGGCATTGTGGTCAATGGATGCCAAGTGTTCCCCTACACAAGCTTCTGTCACCTGCCCTGTCTCATTCCCTAATAGCAGATACAGTACTGCATGCTCACTTGTTGGGACTTGTACGTACCGATGAAGAAAACTTCCCTGTACACATTTGAAAAACTCTATCCCATCTCGTCCTTTTCCTGTATGGTATTTCCAATCAGTATGTGGAAAGTTAAAATCATCTACTATAAAAACCTTATGTTTCCTACAAAAGTCTGCAATCCCTGTACAAACTTGCTTCTCTAAATCTCCAGGACTGTTGGCTGGTCTGTAACATAGCCCCATTAACATGGTCATACCTTTCTTATTTCTCAGTTCCGCACTGGACAATTTCTCCAGTCTTGTCCTGACAGACCACTGCTGTAACAATACCCTGACTACTAATGCCTCCTTTAATCACTCTCATTCTATCTCATTTCATAGAACAGAACCCCAGAATATTGAGCTGCCAGTTCTGCCGCTCCTACAACCAAGTCACTAATGGCTACAGTGTCAGAATTCCAGGTGTTTCTTCATGCCCTGAGTTCATTTGCCTTTTCTACTATCCTTCTTGTGCTGAAATATACGCAGCTCAGGACACTAGTCGCACCATGCTCAACCTTTTGATTCCTCACTTTGTCTGAAGTCTTACCAGCTTTTATCTCCACAACCTCTCCACTAACTCTTCTGACACTCTAGTTCCCATGCCCCTGCAACTCTAGTTTAACCCCCACCCTGCAGCATTAACAAACCTTACCATTAGGACATTAGTCTCCCTCCAGTTCAGGTGCAAACCGTCCCTTCTGTACAGGTCCCACCTACCCTGGAAGTGAGTCCAATGATCCAAAATTCTTATGTCTTTCCTCCTACACCAACTCCTTCGCCGTGTATTAAACTATATAATCTCCCTCGTTCTAGCCTCTCCATGAATTCCCCTTGTCAGAACCTCGTCACTCTTCCTACCCATGTTATTGGTACCTACATGGACCATGACCTCTGGCTATTCACCCTCCCACTTAAGAATGCTGAGGATTCAATCTGAGATGTCCTGGCCCCTGGCACCCAGGAGGCAACATACCATCCAGGAATCTTGTTGCCGATCACAGAGCCTCCGTCTCCTAACTAGCGAATCCCCTTTCACCACAGCGGGACTCAGTACCAGAGTCCCTACCACTATGACCTTCCTTTGCTAGGTCATCCCCCCAGCAGTATCCAAAATTATATACCTGTGGTTGAGGGGTTGGCCACAGGGGTACTTTGCACTGGCTGCTTAACCCCTTTTCCCTTCCTGACTGTACCCAGTTTCCTGTGAATGCATCTTGGGTGTAACTACCTCTGTATATGTCCAACCTATCACCCCTTCAGCTTCCCGAAAGATCCGGAGTTCATCCAGTTCCGACTCCAACTCCTTGATGTGGATTGTTAGAAGCTGCAACAGGATGCACTTCCTGCAGTTGCAGTCATCAGGGACACTGGAGATCTTCCTGCATTCCTACTTCCCACAAGAGGGGCATTTCACTATCCTTCCTGGCATCCTTACTGTTCTAACTGAGCAAAAAAAATTCTACTACAGCTTTCTGTTTTTGCTTTTTTTGACTGAAGTCTTTCCTCGCCAAAGCTTTGAAGAACTAAAGACTAAAAATTCTCTGCGCTAACTCTGTCCAGTCAGATGCTTTCCCCTGCCTTACTTTAATTTGTTCTTGCTAATCAATCCCAAACACTGATTGGGCACTGGTCAAAATTTAAAAAAAACTGCTGCAAGTTGCTGCCTTTTATACTCAGTCAGCGAACCTGAGTGAAATTCCGTCCTCTTGGCGTATGGTGTACAGTTTTGGGCTCCTTATTTTAGAAAGGATATACTGACATTGGAGAGGGTTCAGAGAAGATTGACAAGAATGATTCCAGGAATGAAAGGGTTACTGTATGAGGAACGTCTGGCAGCTCTTGGGCTGTGTTCCCTGGAGTTCAGGAGAATGGGGGGGGGGGGGGGGGATCTCATTCCGAATGTTAAAAGACCTAAACAAATTAGATATGTCAAAGTTATTTCCCATGGTAGGGGAGTCTAGGACAAGAGGGCACGATTTCAGGATTGAAGGACGTCCATTTAGAACAGAGATACTGAGAACTTACTTTAGTCAGAGGGTGGTGAATCTGTGGAATTTGTTGCAACTTTTAACTAGTTCATCGAACCAGAGTGAAATTTTGTCCTCTCAAGTTTGTCCTCTTCTGATCTGCTGATTTTTGCTATTCAAAGCTCCAAAAAAAAATTGCTATGAGTTCTGCCTTTTATACTTGGTCAGCAAACCTCAAATCGTTCAAATGGTTCTGTTCATTATCAGAGAATGTATACAGTATACAGCCTGGAATACTTGTCCTCTCAGATATCCATGAAAAACAGAAGATCCCCAAAAGGATGAATGACAGAAAAACATTAGAACCACAAAGCCTCTCTTCCTCTCTCCCCATGAAAGCAGCAGCAAGCATCAATGCATCTTCCCCCTGCCCCCCACCCATTTCAACAAAATGTGTCAGCAAACACCAAGCACCTAAAAGCTCCAAAGCTCCAAAGAAACGGCCGCAAGTTGCTGCATTTTAAACTCGATCAGTGAATCTGAGTGAAATCCTGTCCTCTTAAGCTTCTGATCTCCCGATTGGTCACTGGTCATAGCTCCAAAAAAATACTGGGAATTGCTGCCTGTAATCCTCAATCAGTGAGCCTGAGTAAAATTCCATCTTTTAGATTAGTCTTGTCCAATTCTTTACTAAAATCCATGTAGACAACATCCACTGTTATACCTTCATCAATTTCTCTCTTCACCTTGTCAAAAAAATTCAATCAAGTTGGTAAGACACGACTTGACCTGCACAATTCCATGCTGACTCTCCCTAATTAGGCTGCGCGTTTCCAAATGTTCATATATCCTATCACTAAGAATTTACTCCCAGCAATTTACTGTTAGCTAATGTGGGACTCACTGGTCTATAGTTTCCAGGATTTTCCCTTGTTCCCTTCTTAAATAGAGATACAACATTAGCCACTTGCCTCTCCTCCGGAACCTCACCTATGTATAGCGAGGACGTGAAAATATTGAGCAAGACCCCAGCATTCTCTTCTCTTGTCTCCCTCAATAACCTGGGGTAAGTCCCATCAGGCTCTGGTGACTCATGCACCTTAATACTTATTAGGAAACCCGACACTTCCTCCTCTTGACCTCTAAATGCTCTAAGTATTTATGCACTCAGCACTGATCTCCTGGTCCTCCCTGTCCTTTTCCTTGCTAAATACTGAAGTAAAGTACTCATTAAGGATCTCACTCACATTCTTCATGTCCAAGCAAATGTTCCCCTATTTATTCTTGAGTGGTCCTAACCTCTCCCTAGTTATAAGACCATGAGACATAGGAGCAGAATTAGGCCATTTGACCCATCGAGTCTGCTCCACCTTTCAATCATAGCTGATCCTTTTTCCCCTTCTCAACCCCATTCCCCAGCCTCCTCATAACCTTTGATGTGGTGTCCATTCAAGAACCCGTCAAGCTCTGCCTTAAATACACCTAGCAACCTGACCTCCACAGCTGCCACAAATTCCACAAATTCACCACCCTCTGGCTAAGGAAATTTCTCCGCATCTCTGTTTTAAATGGGCACCCTTCTATCTTAAGGCTGTGCCCTCTTGTCCTAAACTCCCCACCATGAGAAACATCCTTTCCATATCTACTCTGTCTAGGCCTTTTAATATTCGAAAGGTTTCAATGAGATACCCTCTCATCCTTCTAAATTCCAGCATTCAAACCCTCAGCCATCAAATGTTACTCATATACTAACTCTTTTATTCCTGGACTCATCTGCATAAAGCACCTCTGGACCTTCTCCAATACCAGCACATCTTTTCTCAGATAAGGAGCCCGAAACTGTTCACAATACTCAAGGTGCGGCCTCACCCATGCCTTATAAAGCCTCAGCATCATATCTCTGCTCTTGTATTCAAAACCTATTGAATGAATGCTACATGGCATTTTCCTTCCTCACCACTGGCTCAACCGCAAGTTAACCTTCAGGGTGTTCTGCACAAGGTCTTTTGCATCTCAGATTTTTGGATTTTCTGTTTAGAAAATAGTCTGCACATTTATTTCTACTATCAAAGTGCATGACCATGCATTTTCCAATACTATATTTCATTTGCCACCTTCTTGCCCATTCTCCTAATCTGTCTAAATCCTTCTGCATCCTCAACCCTACCGTACTTGCCCCTCCACCAATCTGTATCCTCCGCAAACTTGGCAACAACACTTGGCCATCTATTCCATCATCTAAATCACAGATATACAGTATAAAAAGAAGTGGTCCCAACACTGACCCTGCTGAACACCACTAGTCACTGGCAGCCAACCAGAAAAGGATCCTTTTATTCCCACTCGCTGCCTCCTCCCTATCAGCCAGTGCTCTAACTATGTTAATAAGTGTCCTGTAATACCATGGGCTCTTAACTTGGTAAGCAGATTCATGTGTGGCACCTTGTCAAAGGTCTTCTGAAAATTCAAATATCTGAACATCCTTTGCGTCCCCTTTGTCTATCCTACTTGTAATCTCCTCAAAGAATTCCAATAGGTTCTTCAGGCAGGATTTTCCCTTAAGGAAACCATGCTGACTTTGTCTTATCTTGTCCTGTGTCACCAAGTATTCCATAACCTCAACCTTAAACAATTGACACCAACATCTTCCCAACCACTGAGGTCAGGCTAACTGGTCTAAAATTTCCTTCCTGGTGCCTTCCTCCTTTCTTAAAGCGTGGAGTGACATTTGCAATTTTCCAATCCTCTGCACTCACTTCTCTTTCTTTACACACCACAATATCTGGCACGTTGCTGGTGTCTTCCACAGTGAAGACTGATGCAAAATGCTTATTTAGTTCATCTACCATCTCCTTGTCCCCCATTATTATTTCTCCAACCTCATTTTGTAGCAGTCCTGTATTACATTCATCTCTCTTATTTTTTTACATACTTGAAAAAGCTTTTGCTATCCACTTTGATATTGTTTGCTAGTTTGCTTTCATATTTCGTCTTTTCCCTTCTAACGATTCTTTCAGTTGCTCTCTGTACGATTTTAAAAGCTCCCCAATCCTCTATCTTCCTGCTAATTTTTGCTTTGTTGTATGCCCTCTCTTTTGCTTTTACATTAATGTTGGCTTCCCTTGTCAGTCACAGTTGTACTATTTTGCTATTTTAATATTTCTTTATTTTTTGAATACGCATGTCCTGCACCTTCCTCATTTTTCCCAGAAACTCATGCCATTGCTGCTCTGCTGACATCCCTGCCAGCAGCTCCTTCCCATTTACTTCGGCCACCTCCTCTCTCACACCACTGTAATTTCCCTTACTCCACTGAAATACTGCTACATCAGACTTTGCTTTCTCCCTATCAGATTCCAAGTTGAACTCTATCGTATTGTTGAAATCTCCCATGACTATCATAACATTGTCCTTTTGACGCACCTTTTCTATTTCCTTTTGTAATCTGTGGTCCACGTCCCAGCTACTGTTGGAAGGCCTGTATATAACTGCCATCAGGGCCCTTTTACCTTTGCAGTTTCTTAACTCAATCCACAAGGATTCAACATCTTCCGATCCTATGTCATGTCTTTCTATTGATGCTATTCTCTACCAGCAGAGCCAGGCCATCCCCTCTGCCTACCTTTCTTTTCCCTCCAATACAATGTGTACCTTGGACATTCAGCTCCCAACTACAACCATCCTTCAGCCATGATTCAGAGATGGCCACAACATCATACCTGACAATCACTCATAATGCAACAAGATCATTCACCTTATCCCCCTCTTGCTCTTGATGTATATATAGAATGCTTTGGGATTCACTTTAATCCTTCTTGCTAGTGAATTTTTGTGGCTTCTCCTGGCTTTCCTAATTCCCTTCTTTAGTTTTTTTCTGGCTTCTTTATCCTGACTTTCGAAGCTTTACATATTTTTGCTTTTTTCTTCTTGACTGAATTCATCACCTCTTTGGATCCAAGGATCTCTATCTTTCTATCCCCATCCTTCCTTCTAACAGTAACATACCTTTCCTGTACACTTTGAATTGTCCTTTAAACACCTTCCACATGTCTGATGTGGACTTGTCGCAAATAGGTGTACCCAATTAACTCTCCCTAGTTCCTGTCTAATGACTACGTAATTCGCCCTACTCCAATTAGAGACTCTCTTGTAAGGACCATACCTATTCTTATCAAGAGCTATCCTGAAAGTTAAGGAATTGTGGTCAGTGTTTTCTAACTGCTCACCCACTTAAAGGTCAGTCACCTGGCCAAATGCATTAACCAACACTAGATCCAGTACAGCCCCTCCTCTCGTTGGACTCTCTACATACTGATTTAAGAAACCCTCCTAGATTTACATAACAAATTCTGCCCCATCTACCCCCTTGTACTAAGAAGGTCCCAGTTTATATTAGGGAAGTTGAAATCCCCCATGACAACAACCATATTATTTTTGTGCATTTCCCTAATCTGTTTATATCTCTGTTCCTTAATGTCCACGTGTCTGAATAGGTGGGTTCAGCGAGTGAGGTTATTCAGACCCAGTTAGAAAAATCTGCATACATAGTGCTGGGACTAAAGATGACTGGCTGTAGAGTTTCTACACCAGGT
This sequence comes from Hemitrygon akajei, assembly GCF_048418815.1. NCBI lineage: Eukaryota > Metazoa > Chordata > Chondrichthyes > Myliobatiformes > Dasyatidae > Hemitrygon > Hemitrygon akajei. The sequence continues at coordinate 4,877,496 of NC_133143.1, forward strand.
CCATATTACTAGATTCGCAATACCAAAGCAAGAAAACTGCAACGTGGTTAATTGGAGTAGGAGCACTCCACCATGTCTGTTGCACCATTCAATACAAGTCCATATGACCAAAAGATATAGGAGCAGAATTAGGCCATTTGACCCATCGAATCTGCTCCACCATTTCATCATGGCTGATCCATTTTCCCTCTCAACGCTAATATCCTGCCTTCTCCCCATTTTCCTTTTATGCCCTGAATAATCAAGAATCTATCAATCACTGCCTTAAATATACCTAAAGACTTGGCCCCCACAGCCAACTGTTTCAATAAGTGCAACAGATTCACCACTCTCTGGATAAAGAAATTCCTCCTCATCTCCATTCTGAAAGGACACCCCTCTATATTGAGCTGTGTCCTCTGGTCTTAGATTCCCCCATCATAGGAGACATACTCTCTACATCCACTCTATCAAGGCCTTTCACCATTTGATAAGTTTCAATTAGGTCACCCCCTCATTGTTCTGAATTCTAGTGAGCACAGACCCAGAGCCATTAAACTCTCTTCATATGACAAGCCTTTCAATCCCGGAATCATTTTTGTTAACCTCCTGTGAACCCTGTCCAATGTTAGCATGTCCTCTCTTTGATAAGAGGCTCAAAACTGCTCACAATACTCTGTGTGGCCTCACCAGTGCTTTATAAAGCCTCAACATTACTTCCTTGCTTTCATGTTCTAGTCCTCTTGAAATGAATGCTGACCTCACATTTACCTTCCTCACCCTGACTCAACCTGCAAATTAACCTTTAGAGAATCCTGCATAAGGACTCCCAACTTACTTTGCATCTCTGATTTCTGATTTTTTTCTCCATTTAGAGAATAGTCTACCCTTTTATTTTTTCTACCAAAGTGCATGACAATACACTTCCTGACATTTCCAACACCATTAGTCATCAGCAGCCAACCAGAGTTACTCCCTTTATTCCCACTCTGCATCCTGCCAATCAGCACTGCTAAGACCATAAGACGTATGAGCAGAATTAGATCACGCAGCCCATTGAGTCTGCTCTGCTATCTCTTCATAGCTGATTCCGGAGCCCACTCAACCCCAGACACCTGGCTTCTTGCCATATCCTTTTGACACCCTGACCAATCAGGAAACTATCAACTTCTGCCTTAAATATACCCACTGACTTGAATTCCACCTCAGTCTGTGGCAGAGCATTCCACAGATTCACTTCTCTCTGGCTAAAAAAATTACTCCTTATCTCTGTTCTGAAAGGTAGCCCCTCAATCTTGAGGCTGTGCCCTCTAATTCTCGGTACCTCCACCAGGGGAAACATCCTCTCCATATCCACCTTATCTAGCCCATTCAACATTTGCTAGGTTTCAATGAGATCCTCCACATTCTTCGAAATTCCGGTGGAAATCCCAAAGTGGTCAAACACTCCTCATATGTTAACCCCTTCATTCCCAGAACCTCCTCTGGACTTTCTCCAATGACAACACATCCTTTCTGAGATAAGGGACCCAAAACTGTTGACAATACTCCAAGTGCAGCCTGACAAGTGCCTTATAAATCAGTGGTATTATTTCCTTGCTTTTATATTCTATTCTTCTTCTTCAAATAAATGCTACATTGCATTTGCCTTTTTTACCACAGAGACAATCTGTAAATTAACTTTCTGGGAGTCTTGCAAGAGAACTCCTAAGTCCCTCTGAACCTCTGATGTTTGAACCTTCTCCCCTTTTAGATAATAATCCACACTATTGTTCCTTTTACCAAAATGCATTATCATACATTTCCTAACATTGTATTCCATCTGCCACTTTTTTGCTGATTCTTCCAATTTGTCTAAATCCTGCTGTAATCACATTGCTTCCTCAGCACTACCTATCTTAGTATCTTCTTCAAACTTTGCCACAAAGCCAATAATTCCATTATCCAAATTATTGACAAACAATGTGAAAAGTAATGGTCCCAATACTGCTTCCTGAGGAACACCACTAGTCACTGGCAGCCAACCAGAAAAGGCCCCTTTTATTCCCACTTGCTGCTTCCTGCCTGTCAGCCATTCCTCTATCCATGCCAGTATCTTTCCTGTAACGCCATAAGATTTTATCTTGTTAAGCAACCTCATGTGTGGCACCTTATACCTTATCAAATGCCTTCTGACAATCCAAGTAAATGACATCAACTGTCTTTCCTTTGTCCACTCTGCTTATTACTTCCTCAAAGAACTCAGACAGATTTGTCAGCCAAGATTTCCCTTCACAGAAACCATGCTGACTTTGCTTATTTTATCATTAGTCTTCAAGTATGCCGAAACCTCATCCTTAATAATAGACTCCAACACTTTCCCAACCACTGAGGTTAAGCTAACTGGCCTATAATTTCCTTTATTTTGCCTTCCTCCATTTTTAAAGGGTAGAGTATTACCTCTTTCTAAAAATGTAATTCCATCTCTTACCAACAGAGCCACACCACTGCCTATGCCTTCCTGCTTGTCCTTTTGATACACAGTATATCCTTTGATGTTAAGCTCCCAACTATGGCCTTCTTTCATCCATGGCTCCGTGATGTCCACAACACCATACCGACCAATCTGTAACCGCACCACGAGTTCATCCACCTTATTCCAAATGCTACATACGTTTAAATACAGCACCTTCAGTCCTGAATTCTTTAACCTTTCAAATTTTGCTTCTGTGGTACAATTTAACTCTTTGCTCCTTCTGCATTTGTACCCAGTCATTGGCTTGTCCCTCCTTACACTGATATTACACCCATCACCTGCTGGCTCACCCTCAGCTCTATCAAACCGGTTCCCATCTCCCTGCCATATTAGTTTATACTAGCATGCTTTATCCATGCCAGTAGATTTCCTGTAATACTATGGGCTTTAAGCTGTCCGATGTGCGGCACCTTGTCAAAGGCCATTTGATAATCCAAGTACACAACATCTATTAATTCTCCTTTGTCTATCCTGCTTATTATTTCTTCAAAGAATTTCAACAGATTTGGCAGGCAAGATTTTCCCTTGAGGCAACCATGCTGACTGTGGCCTATTTTATCATGTGCCTCCAAATACCCTGACACCTCATCCTTAATAATGGACTCTAACATCTTCCTAACACGGAGGTCAAGCAAACTGGCCTATAATTTCCTTTCTTCTGCCTCTCTACTTTCTTGAAGAGCGTAGTGACATTTCCAATTTTCTAGTCTTCCAGAATTGAGTGATTCTTAAAGGATCATTACTAATTTTTCCACAATCTCTTCAGCCACCTCTTTGAGAATCCAGGTGTATACACCATCCAGGTGACTTATCTACCTTTAGACCTTTCAGTTTCCTAAGAACCTTCTCCCTATTCATGGCAACGTCTGTAACCCCTGGCAATCTCGAAATTCTAGTGTCTTCCACAGTAAAGACTGATACAAAATACTTACTTAGTTCATCCACCATTTCCGTGACCCCCATTACCACCTTTCGAGCATCATTTTCCATCTGTCCGATGTCTACTCTCACCTTTCTTTTACATTTTATGTATCTGAAGAGACTTTAGGTATCCCCTTTAATATTATTGGCTCGCTTACCTTTATATTCCATCCTTTTCTCCTTAATTACTGTATTTAGTTACCTTCTGTTGGTTTTTTAGTCTTCCAATCCTCTTAATTCCCACTAGTTTATGCTCTACTACGTGTCCTCTCTCTGGCTTTTATGTTGGCTTTGACTTCTCTTATTAGCCACGGTTGTGTCATCTTACCATTAGAATACTTCTTCCTCTTTGTGATTTATATATTCTGTACCTTCCAATTTGCTTGTAGAAATTCCAGCCATTGCCTTTATCCCTGCCAGTTTTCTTTTCCAGTAAGTTTTGGCCAGATCCTCTCTCATGCCCTTATAGTTCCCTTCAGTGTTACACGGATATATCTGACTTTAGGTGAATTCTATCATATTATGATCCCTTGCTCCTAGGCTTACTTTAAGCTCTGTAATCAATTCCGGTTCAGTGCGCAACACCAAATCCCGAATAGCTGATCCCCTAGTGGAGTCAACAACAAGTTGCTCTAAAAAGCATTCTCATAGGCCTTCTACAAACTCCCCCCACCCCCCCCCCCCCCCCCCCGGATTCCCACACCAACCTGATTTTCTATCTCCTGTTGTAATCTGTAGACCAAATCCTCACCATTATTTTGAAGGGCTCTATATAACTCCCGTCAGGGCTTTTTTACACTTGCAGTTCCTTAACCCTACCCACAACGATTCAACAGCTTCTGACCCTGTGTCACCTCTTTCTCATGATTTGATTTCATATTTTACCAACAGAGCCACGCCACCCTCTCTGCTTTCTTGCTTGTCCTTTTGATACAGTGTGCATCCTTGGACGTTAGCTATAATTTTCTTTTAGCTACAATTCAGTGATGCCCACAACTTCATACATACTTATCTGTAACTGTGCTACAAGTTCATCTACCTTGTTCCTTCTTTTATTCTTTTAATACACCTGGATTCTCAAAGAGGTGGCTGAAGAGATTGTGGAAAAATTAGTAATGATCCTTTAAGAATCACTCAATTCTGGAATGGTTCTGGAAGACTAGAAAATTGGAAATGTCACTACGCTCTTCAAGAAAGTAGAGAGGCAGAAGAAAGGAAATTATAGGCCAGTTTGCTTGACCTCCGTGTTAGGAAGATGTTAGAGTCCATTATTAAGGATGAGGTGTCAGGGTATTTGGAGGCACATGATAAAATAGGCCACAGTCAGCATGGTTGCCTCAAGGGAAAATCTTGCCTGACAAATCTGTCGAAATTCTTTGAAGAAATAATAAGAATTCCTACCTTGTTCATTCAAATATAACACCTTCAGTCCTGTATTCACTGTTCGATTTTGTCCACCATTGTCATTGCAGTTCATCCTGTTGACTGCAATTTTGCACTAACATCAGCCTCTCCTTGCTAGCAGTCTCACTGCACACTGCCTCTGTTTATAAACCAACCACTCCATCCTCTGCACTGTGACTCCAGTTCCCATCCCCCTGCCAAATTAGTTTAAATCCTCACGAACAACTGTAGCAAAGCTGCCCACAAGGTTATTGGTCTCCCTTGGGTTCAGGTGTCGCCCTCTTCTTCAGGCCTTAGTATGGCTTACGAGGCTGCTAAACAAGATAAGAACCCATTGTATTACAGGAAAGATTTTAATATGAATTAGCTAACTGGCATAAGACAAAAAGTGGGGATAGAGGGGACCTTTTCTGGTTGGCTACCAGTGACTCTTGGTGTTTCTACAGGGGTTGGTGTTGGGACTGTTTCTTTTCATGTTATTTGTCAATGATTTGGATGATGGAATTAATGACCTTGTGGCCTCATTTATGGACAATACAAAGATACGTGGTGAGGCAGGAAGTCTCAAGGAAGTGTGGAGTCTGCAATAGGACTTAGACAGATAGGAGAATGGGCAGAGAAGTGGCAGATGGAATACAGTGTAAGGAAGTGTATAGTCATACACTGTTATAGAAGGAATAAAGGTGTATTATTTTCCAAACAGGGAGCAAGTTTTGAAGTCAGGGGTGCAAAGGGACTTGCAAGTCCTTGTGCAGGAGTCCCTGAAGGTTAACTTGCAGTTTGAGTTGATTTAAGGAAGGCAAATGCAATGGTAGTATTCATTTTGAGGGGACTAGATATAAAAACCCTGGTCAGACCCCACTTGCAGTACTGTGCTCAGTTCTGGTCACCTCACTACAGGAAGGATGTAGAAACTACAGAAAAGGTGCAGAGGAGATTTACAAGGATGTTGCCTGGATTGGGGAACATGCCTTAGGAGAACAGGTTGAGTGAACTCGGCCTTTTCTCCTTGGAGCGACGGAGGATGAGAGGTGACCTGATAGAGGTGTATAAGATGATGAAAGGCATTGATCGTGTGGATAGTCAGAGGCTTTCCCCCAGGTCTGAAATGCTAGCACGAGAGGACACTGTTTTAAGGTGCTTGGAAGGAGGTACAGAGGGGATGTCAGGGGTAGGTTTTTTACACAGAGAGTGGTGAGTGCGTGGAATGGGCTACCAGCAACGGTGGTGGAGGTGGATATGATAGGGTCTTTGAAGAGACTCCTGGATAGGTACATAGAGCTTAGAAAAATAGAGGGCTATGTGTAACCCTAGAGGTAATTTCTAAGGTAAGGACATGGTTGGCACAGCTTTGTGGGCCGAAGGGCCTGTATTGTGCTGCAGGTTTTCAATGTTTCTATGCATGCTGAGGCATTGTTAGACTGTACTTGGAGTATTGTGAACAGTTTTGAGGCCCTTTTCTAAGAAGGGATATGCTGGGGTTGAGAGCATCGAGAGTATAGATTAGAAGGAATTCCTTTAGCCAGAGGATGGTGTATCTGTGGAATTCATTGTCACATAGCTGCAGAGGGCAAGCTATAGGGTATATTTAAAGGTTCTTGATTGTAAGGGTGTAAAAAGTTGCAGGAAGAATGCAGGAGAATGGTGTTGAGAGAGATAATAAATCAACCAGGATGAAATAGGCCAAATGGACTAATTCTGTTTCTATGTCTTATGGTCATATGGTCTTATGGAATGTGTCCACTTAAGTATCTGTATGGCCCCTTGTGTGTGGAATCAAAAGAAATGGATAGACTTTAGATGATATTTCTCTTAAGTTTTTACTATGGAGAAAATGATGGACACTAAGGAAATGGGTAAAATGATTGATGTTGCTTTTGACCGAATACATTATTAAGGAAAGGAAATATCAGAAGTCTTAAGCTGCATTAACACTGGTAAATCAGCAAGGCCCGGAATAGTGTCCTTGTGAGAAGCTATAGAAGAAATTGCCCAGTCGTTTGCAGAGATTTTTGCTTCATTTCTGGCTGCTTGGGTTCTGGAGGATGGAAAATGGCTAATAAGTTACCATTATTTAAAAGGAGTAGCAAAAACTAGTTAGGCCACTGATTTTAACATCATGGTGGGTAAATTGCTAGAGAGGATTCTGTAGGACACGATCTACCAAAATTTGGAGGAGCAGAGTTTGATTTGGGCCTTTGAGTATGGGAAGTCGTGTCTAAAAAACTTTCTGCAGTTCTTTGAGGAGGTGACCAAGAGAGTAGTTGAAAATTGGCAGCGAATATTATTTATATGGACTTTTTTAGCAAGGCCATATTTATAAAGGAACCTCATGGCAGGTTAGTCTATAAAGTTAGATCACATGAGATCTAGGAGATAGCAGATTTGATTTATAATTGGGAAGCAGAGGGTTGTTTCTCACATTGGAGACCTTTTTCTAGTGATGTGCGGACAGACAGGGATTGGTGCTGGGACCTTTGTTGTTTGTACTTTCATACAAGTGATTTGGAATTGAATGTACAAAGTAGCTTGTAGTTTGCAGATACTGTTATAGTGTAGGAGGTTATGAAAAATCACAGGAGGAACTTGCTCAGCTAAGTATTTGAGCAAAAGACTGCTTTCAATGCAGATAAATGTGAGGTATTACATTTTGGGAGTCATACAGTCAATGCCTCTGTCCAGGGAAGTGTTATAGAACAGAGGGACCAAGGAGTGAAAAGTTCACTAGACAGGCTGATGAAGGAAGTATTTGGAATAGTGGCATTTATTGGTCAAGGAACTGAGTATAAATGCTAGGAAGTTATGTTACTGTTAGAAATGACATTAGAGAGGCTGCACTTGGAGTACTGTGTAAATGATTTTGAACCCCTGTTATGGGAAGGTTGTTACTAAACTAAAAAAAAGCGCAGAAATATTTTACCAAAATGTTTTTATGATTTGGGGGCCTGAGTTACAAAGAAAGAAAGGTTACATAGACTAGAGTCTTTATTCCCTGGATTGCAGGTGACCAGATAAAGCTAAATAAGATCTTGTGTGGCATAGATAGGAGAAAAACATCTTGTCTGTGCATAGATAGGATAGCAGGTATAGGTTCGGGATCAGATGCAAGTGATTTAAAGGTTCAACAAGGGCAGCTTCTTCATGTGAAGTATGGTATATATTGGAATTAGCTGCTAGTAATAGTGATGGAGGTGGACAGTTTAGCAACATTTTAAAGCTATTTAGATAAGTACACAGATAGCAGAGGCTTAGAGTGTTTAGGGCCAAATGCAAGCAGATATGACAAGATTGCTAGGAAAATAGCCGGCATTGATGAGTTGGTCCAAGTGACTGGTTTCCCTGCTCTAGGACTCTATGTCTTGCCTGTGGCGTGTCATTTACTGTGCATCCTTCTCTGGTTTAAGTTCTCAAAATGCAACACTCTGGATTTGTCCAATTTAGACTGCTGTTTCATGGCCCACTTTCTCTGTTGTTCTAGATCCGGCTATAGTCTTAAGTGGTCTTCTTCACTGTCCACTACACCACCGATTTTTGTATCATCTACAAACATACTAGCCATGCCAACTGCATTTCATCCAAATTATTTAATGATGAACAACAATTGACTCAGCTTCACACTCCATTGCTGCCTAATTTCTGCCACTTTGTTTCAATTATGCACTATGTTTCTCATGTAAAACTGCCCCTGGTGCCCCTTTTAAATCCCTTGCTTCTGCTCTTAAACTATGCCCCCGCCCTGGGAAAAATATGCTTTCACCCTGTTTATGCCCCTCATGATCGACACTTGCATCAAGTCACTACCCCAATCTCCTATGTTCCAGGGAATAAAGTCCGAGCCTTTTCAACCTCTCTTTATAACTCAGATGCTGAAGTACCAGCAACATTCTGGTAAATATTTTCTGCACTCTATCTAGTTTAATAATATCTTTCCTATATTGATCAGAATTGAGTAGAGTACTCCCAAGTCCAACCACAGCTGCATCTTATATAAATTCATTGTAACGTCCCAACTCCTATACTCAATGCTCTGATTGATGAAGGCCAAATGCCGTCTTCATCACTCTATCTGCCTCTGATACCATTTTCGGTAAATTGTGCACTTACAATCTTTGATCCCTTTCTAAAGTAATGATTCCCAGGGCCCTAGCACTCATAGTGTAAGTGTTCTCCTAGTTTGATCTCCCAAAATGTAGTATCTCACATTTTTTCTGGATTGAAACCCAATTCTCAACCCACATACCTAGCTGATAAAAAAATCCTTTGTAGTTGTTGATAACCTTCTACACTACGTACAACACCACCTATATTGATATCATAAGACCATAAGATATAGGAGCAGAAGATTATCCATTGTCTGCACTGCCATTTCACCATGTCTGATCCTTTTTCTTCTCAGCCCCAATCTCCAGCTGTTTCCCCATATCCCTTCATGCCCTGAATCTTCCAACCTCTGCCTTAAATATACATAAAGACTAAGACTCCACAGTTGCCTGTGGCAAAGAATTCCAGAGATTCACCATTTTCTGGCTAAAGAAATTCCTCCTCATCTCTATTCTAAAGGGAAACCCCTCTGTTCTGAGGCTGTGTCCTCTGGTCTTAGACTCTCCCATTATAGGAAGCATCCTCTCCACATCCACTCTATCAAGGCCTTTCACCATTCGATAGGTTTCAATGAGGTCACCCCTCATTTTTAAAAAAATTCTAGTGAATACAGGCCCAGAGCCATCAAGCGTGCTTCATATGACAAGCCATTCAATCCTGGAATCATTTTTGTGAACTTCCTTTGAACCCTGTCCAGTTTCAGCACATCCTTTCTAAGTTAAGGGGCCCAAAACTGCTCACAATACTCCAAGTGAGGCCTCACTAGTGCTTTATGAAGTATCAATACTACATATTTGCTTTTATGTTCTAGTCCTCTTGAAATGAATGATAGCATTGCATTTGCCTTCCTCACCACAGTCTTCAAAGGATATACTTGGTCTAACCCCTACCTTCCTCCTTAATCCCTACCTTCCTCCTTAATCCCTTCATTTGCAAACCAATTGCTCTGGATCCTGCCCCCTACTACTGCCAAGTAGCACTAATGAACCTCCCTGTGAGAATATTGGTTGCCCTCCAGTTCAAATGCAACCTGTCTCTCTTGAACAAATCTCACCTGCCTTGGAATAGAGCGCAATGACCACTGTATCATGTACCAGCTCCGTAGCCATGTTTCTTCCTATTTCTCACCTCCCCAGCACATGGCACTGGCAGTAATCAAAAAGTCACAAACCTATCTTACTACTTAAATCCCTAACATCACTTTGCATGACCTCATATCCTTCCTACCTATGTCATTGGTAGCAATATGGACCATGTCATCTGGCTGCACATCCACCCATCTCAGAGTGTCCTGTGCCCACTCAGGAACATCCTTGGCCCTGACATCGGGACGTCAGACAACACCCTGTGGTTTCACTTGTGGCCATAGAAATATCTGTCTGTACAGCCCCTATCACCATTACTCGCCTGGGCAACCTCGACTGTACTACAACAGAGAGGTTGTAGTACAGTAGAGAGGAGAACAGCCTCCTGGTGGTCACCTATCTACCTGACTGAATGTTTCTGAAAATCCTGTCAATTTAACATTCCCTGACTCCCGTATGTTCTGCAGTGAGTCCATCTGTCACTCCAAATGTGTGGTGTGAGAAAGGCTGCGGCTGGATGCAGATGTGACTATCAGCCTCCTTTCTATCCCTTTCAGATGTGACTATCAGCCTCCTTTCTATCCCTTTCAGATGTGACTATCAGCCTCCTTTCTATCCCTTTCAGATGTGACTATCAGCTTCCTTTCTATCCCTTTCAGATGTGACTATCAGCCTCCTTTCTATCCCTTTCAGATGTGACTATCAGCCTCCTTTCTATCCCTTTCAGATGTGACTATCAGCCTCCTTTCTATCCCTTTCAGATGTGACTATCAGCCTCCTTTCTATCCCTTTCAGATGTGACTATCAGCCTCCTTTCTATCCCTTTCAGATGTGACTATCAGCTTCCTTTCTATCCCTTTCAGATGTGACTATCAGCCTCCTTTCTATCCCTTTCAGATGTGACTATCAGCCTCCTTTCTATCCCTTTCAGATGTGACTATCAGCCTCCTTTCTATCCCTTTCAGATGTGACTATCAGCCTCCTTTCTATCCCTTTCAGATGTGACTATCAGCCTCCTTTCTATCCCTTTCAGATGTGACTATCAGCCTCCTTTCTATCCCTTTCAGATGTGGCTATCAGCCTCCTTTCTATCCCTTTCAGATGTGGCTATCAGCCTCCTTTCTATCCCTTTCAGATGTGACTATCAGCCTCCTTTCTATCCCTTTCAGATGTGGCTATCAGCCTCCTTTCTATCCCTTTCAGATGTGACTATCAGCCTCCTTTCTATCCCTTTCAGATGTGGCTATCAGCCTCCTTTCTATCCCTTTCAGATGTGACTATCAGCCTCCTTTCTATCCCTTTCAGATGTGGCTATCAGCCTCCTTTCTATCCCTTTCAGATGTGACTATCAGCCTCCTTTCTATCCCTTTCAGATGTGGCTATCAGCCTCCTTTCTATCCCTTTCAGATGTGGCTATCAGCCTCCTTTCTATCCCTTTCAGATGTGACTATCAGCCTCCTTTCTATCCCTTTCAGATGTGGCTATCAGCCTCCTTTCTATCCCTTTCAGATGTGACTATCAGCCTCCTTTCTATCCCTTTCAGACTGAGACCCCACAAAACCAATGTGATAAAATAAAACATTTAAAGTTTTGTCCAACTGCTTTTGCTTTCTCCAAGAGCCTAATAATCTTCTCCATAGTTATCATTTCTCAAAGCCTGCACACCACTGGTCTTTGTCTTAAACAAGGTGGGACATTTGTCCCTTCCTTGACCTCTGGCATCTCCCCATATTCAGAAAGGATTGGAAGATGGCAGAACTTTGTGTAGCTTCCATCTATTTTTCTCAACATCAGATCTCAGGTGATTTTTTTTAAGTTAAATTACGTTCCCTCCTTGTAGCATGATCCTTTAAATAAATATTTATTTATCAAATCTGCACCTCTCTGGACCCCCACCTTTTTATTCTGGCATCTTCACACTTCTTTTCCAGTCTTGAGGAAGGGTCTTGGCCCTAAACATTGATTTTCCATGGATGCTGCCTGAACTCCTGAGTTCCTCCAGCATTTTGTGTGTGTTACTTCGGGTTTCCAGCATCTGCAGAATTTCTCATGTTTACTTGTGTGCACTTCTGCGTTAGTACAGGTTTCTGTATGTTCCGTAGTAAATCCGCCTGTTATTCCAAACAGGCTTGAACAAGTGCTTCTGGTGAAGGTGAACCCATAGTGCTGGTGGAGAGGAAATTCCAGGGATTACACACAGTGACTATGAAGTATATTTCCAAGTCATGTGGTATACGAGTTGGTGGGGAACCTGCTGGTAGTGGTGTCCCGTGCTACTGCCCTTGTCTGTTTTGGTAGGAGAGCTGGTGGGTTTGGGAGGTCCTGTTGAAGTAGCCCAAGCATGTAACTGCAGTTCATATTGATTGTAAGTGGTATATACTGTAACCACGCTCTACTGGTAGTGGAGGGTTTTTAGGGAGTGTTGATGGGGTGCTGGTGGAGTGGTTGATTTATCTTGGATGGAGACAAGCTTCAAAAGAGCTGTTGGAGACATTCGAAATAGCATCCAATGATTTATGGACAGTATGTGGGTGTTAGGTGTTGAGCCAAAGGATATCCAGTCTCTAACCTGCTCTTGTAACCACAGTATCTAAATAGCACTTCCACTGAGTCTTAGATCCACGATGTTGGTATATAGTTGAAAAAAATAAAAGCATTTAATGAGTATGAAGAAACAGCAGAAGGATGAATGAAAATGGATAGCTCAAACCTTCGATGAACTGGCGTGGGCATGATGATCAGAGAGCATCCTACTGTATAGTTACTGTTACTTTTATAAATTGCAGTTGATAGCTTGATTTATCACGAAATGTTTCTGAAAAATAATCAGTATTTTTTTATCTAGGTTGTTCCAAGATAACCTGCATCAGTCTGACAAGAGAAGCTTCCATTAAAATCTCTCCACTTCATGGAAAACAAATTTCCATCCGCTACCTGAATATGACAGATTGTTTTTTACTTGAAGATGAGGGACTACACATAATAGCAGCTCACTGCACACAGTTAACACACCTCTATCTGCGCAGATGTGTCCGCGTTACAGACGAGGGCCTTCACTTCCTGATGCTTTATTGCACGTCAATCAAGGAGCTGAGTGTTAGTGACTGCCGAGCTGTGACTGATTTTGGGATGAGAGAGGTGGCAAAGTTGGAAGCACACCTAAGGTACCTCAGCATTGCTCACTGTGTCCGGATTACAGATGTAGGGATCCGCTACATTGCCAAGTACTGCAGCAAACTGCGCTATCTAAACGCTCGAGGTTGTGATGGACTGACTGATCATGGGATTGAGTACCTTGCCAAGAATTGCACAAAACTCAAGTCCCTGGATATTGGCAAGTGTCTGTTGATTTCTGATGCAGGCATGGAGTTTTTAGCGTTGAACTGCTACAACCTTAAGCGGCTCAGTCTTAAGTCATGTGAGAGTGTCACTGGTCGTGGTTTAAAGATTGTTGCTGCTAACTGCTTTGAGTTGCAGGTGTTGAATGTACAGGACTGTGACATCTCGGTTGAGGCACTGCAGTTTGTCAAACGCCATTGCAGGAGGTGTATTATAGAGCACACCAATCCAGCTTTCTTTTGACAAGATAACATTAATACAGCACAGACCATAGATCGTAAAGTCTGAATTTTTATTATCTCTTGTTTTTTTCTAAATTCAAATATTTAGTTAATTTCTGCACTGTACATATGATGTCATGCTAATATTTATATACTATTATGCATTTATACAATTTTGCTTGTCAAACATCAATATAAATCAATATCTGGAGACATAAATGCAGATTTTGGAAAGAATTAATCAAAATTTTCCTTTGTTCTTAAATTCCTCACTGGAAAATATAAAAGCAATCAGCAGAATATAGTTTGCCTTGAGTTTTCAACTTTCTTAAACTAGAGCACCATGTTTTTGGGTAGCATCCTACTATAACACATGAACTGTGGGCAGGACGGTGGTGCAGCTGATAGAGCTTATGCCTAACAGATTGCTGTCTTTCTGGAAATTACACGCTTTCCCAGTGACTGGATTTCCTCCCACATCCTAAAGCTACATAGGTTGGTATGTTAATTGGCTACTGCAATTGGCTTCTGTGCAAATCAGTGGTAGAATCTGATTGAGGATGTAGGGAAAGTAACAAAATGGGATTAATGTACAATTAGTATAAATGGGTGCTTGACAGCACTGAATTGTTGGGTCAAGCTATGCAACAGTATGGAGTACATAAAATAAGTTTTGTTTTACAACAAGTTACTTCATGGTGTTAAAAGTGGCAATCTTGTTTGTTATGAAACACTGTTTTAGCCATTATGGAAATTTTGTGATGCCATTGGCTCTAAATTCACAAGCTTAAGCTGTACAATCAAATTAATGTTACCAAATACTACAACACTAGGAAATACATATTATAAAGTTGTTTGCAACAAGCTCCTATATGGTTGTATTATAGAAAGTGGCAATTGTATGCAGTTTACTCAGAAACATTTATTTAGCCAGTTGCAAGCAATGTGATATCACTGGCACCAAGGTTAAGTTGTACTATTAAATAAACGTTACCAAATGCTTGATCACCAGGAAATATACAAAATGAAGTTCTATGCACCAGGTTGCTACATGTGTTTATTTAAGAAAGTGGCAATCATACACTGCTTTCTGAGAAACACTGATTTAGCCGAACTGGACGTTCTGAGATACCATTGGATTTACCTTCTCAAACTTAAGTTGTACAGTACAAACAGGTAAAAGCTGCCAAACACTTCATCACTAGGAAATACATAGAATAAAGTTGTTTGAAATGTATTCTGCATGGTTTTATTTTCAAGGTTGCTAATTTATGCAGTTTGGTCTGAAACATTGATGAAATCATTCTGGGTGTTTTCTGATACCATGAAACGTAGAACGTAGATCAGTGCATAACAGAAACAGGCCCTTTGGCCCACAATGTTGTGCCAATCTAATTAAATTTGTAATCACATGGGCAACCTAACTGACCTTCTCTGCAACACTATGCCTATATCCTTACATTTTCCTCATATTCATGTACTGTAAAGCTATCCCTACCATTTCTGAAACCACTATCCATAACTACACTACCACCGAGTCACAGGATTTAGACCGAAGGCTGCGTCAGCGGCCAGAGAAATCCTTGCCCTGCTGGCTCACCCGCAACTGGGATTTTGGAGCCTCTTGACTTTTTTTTTAATGTGCGTGAATTGATTCAGTGAGGATCATTAATGATGGACCCATTGGTCCTGGCTGATTGTGGGTTAGTCAGGCTGACAGGGCTGAATGCTCCTGATATGGAAACTGTGCATGATCGCTAGCCTACCCCTTTGCATCTTCCCATTCCTGGAAACACACCCCACCCGAGGCTGTTTCACGCTTGGCAACACAGATGCTGCTTATAAAAAATTATGCCTTCAATGGCCTGAGGCTGTGCTGTTTTCTCTGGCTGTGCTGACTTGATTGATAGAATGGGGATCCTCACGGTGGAGAGGCATCTTGCTGACTATTAGGTCTAGCTGAGGGTCGGACTGTTGCAGAGACTAGCAGTCTATTGGCCCAACCCAAAGGGTCTGATGTAGACTGGGAATTGGTGAAAGGTGAAGTGCTACCTTTAAATCCTGGCAGCAGCAGAGGCAATCTAGATGCACGATGATTGAAGCTAAGAACAGAGTATAGAACATAGAACAGTACAACACAGGAACAGGCCCTTTGGCCACAACATTGGCCGAACCAGCTATAAGATTAACTCAAAAACACCCAAAAATTAGTTCATCCCACCTACATAATGTCCGTATCCTCACATTCATGTGCCTCTGGTGCATTTGCCTCTACCACCAAATCAGGCATCCAACACTCTCTGAGTAAAAAAAAATTTACCCCTCACATCCCCTTTGAACCTACCCCCTCTCACCTTCAATGCATGCCCTCTGGTATTAGACATTTCAACCCTGGGGTAACAGATACTTCCTGTCTACTCTATCCATGCCTCTCATAATCACATAAACCTCCATCAGATCTTCCCTCAACCTCCAGTATACCAAAGAAAACTAGGAAGCATCCTGGTAAACCTCCTCTGCACCCTCCCCAAAGCCTCAACATGCTTCCTGTAGTGAGGCGACTGTACGCAATCCTCCAGATGTGGCTTAACCACAGTTTTATAACGCTGCAACATAACCTTTTGACTTACAAACTCAATCTATCGAAAATAAAAGCAAGTGGTTCATAAGCCTTCTTAACCACCCTATCGACCTGTGTAGCCATTTTCAAGGAGCTAGGAACTTGGATCCCATGATCCCAGGATCTATCTGATCCGTAACTCTGTAGAGGGTCTTACCTTTAACAGTGTATTGTCTCCTTGCATTTTCCCTACCGAGGAGCAACACCTCACATTGACCTCTACCTGCCATTTCTCTGCAATTGATCTATATTCTGCTCTGTTATTTGCCAGTCTTCCACACTATCCACAACTTCATCAATTTTGGTATCATCCACAAACTTACTAACCCACCCATCTATATTTTCATCCAGGTCATTTATATACATCACAAACAGCAGAGGTCCCAGAACAGATCCCTGTGGAACACCTCTGAGTACAGACTTCCAGCTTGATAAAGTTCCTTCAACCACTACCTTCTACATCTTCTGCTCTCTCCTCATCATATTGTCACCCTCCTCCTCTCTTGTCACCGTATTAAAAAGCTCAATCAAGATAGTAAGGCATGCCATGCCCCATACAAAGCCATGCTGGCTCTCCCTAATGAGGCCATGGGTTTCCAAAAGCTCATTTTTCCTATCCCTAAGAATTTTCTACAGCAATTTCCACTCAGACTGAAGTGAGACTCAATTTCCATACTCACTGATGGTCCTAGGATTTTCCCTTGTTCCCTTCTTAAATAGAAGTACAATATTAGGCATTCACCAGTTCTCCAGGACCTTACCTGTGCCTAGAGAGGAAACAAAGATATTGGTCAAGGCCCAGCAATCTCACCTCTTGTCTCCTTCAATAACCTGAGATAAACCCCATCATGCCCTGGGGACCTATTAATCTTAATACTCATTAGGAACCCCAACATTTCCTCCTAAACACCATAACACAGTTATACACTATGCAGTAAACTTCTAGACCACCATGTCCTTTTCTTTGGTAAACACTGAAGCAAAGTATTCATTAAGTACCTCACTCAGATTCTCTGCATACAGCAATTGTTCCCTTTATCTTTGAGTGCTCCTACAACCTCCCTAGATATCCTCTTGTTTGTATAAAGGTTTGTATAAAATGCCTTCGGATTCACTTTAAACCTATATGCCAAGGACTTTTCATGCCCCTCTTGGCTTTCCTAATTCCCTTCTTTAGTTCTTTACTGGCTTCTTTATACTCCTCATGTGCTCCATTTGATCCTGACTTCAGACCTTTACATACTTTTCCTTTTTCTTCTTGACTGAATTCATCACCTCCCTGGACATACAAGGTACTCTTATCTTTCTATCTCTGCCATTCCTTCTAACAGGAACATTCCTGTACACTGTACTCATGTTCAATGTGGATTTGCCAGAAAAAAAGATGTTCCCAATTAATTCTTCTTAGTTCCTAATGCTCTCATAATTTGCCCTATTTCAATTTAAAACTCTCCCGGAAGGACCATACCTATCCTTATCTATAGCTATTCTGAAAGTTAAGGAGTTGTAGTCACCGTTCCCTAACTACTCACCCTCTGAAAGGTCAGTCACCTGGCCTGGCTCAACACCAGCTTAAATACAGCCCCTCCTCTCATTGGACCATCCACATAGAAACATAGAAAATAGGTGCAGGAATAGGCCATTCGGCCCTTTGAGCCTGCACCGCCATTCAGTATGATCATGGCTGATCATCCAACTCAGAACCCTGTACCTGCTTTCTCTCCATACCCCCTGATCCCTTTAGCCACAAGGGCCATATCTAACTTCCTCTTAACTATAGCCAATGAACCGGCCTCAACTGTTTCCTGTGGCAGAGAATTCCACAGATTCACCACTCTCTGTGTTGAAGAAGTTTTTCCTCATCTCGGTCCTAAAAGGCTTTCCCTTTATCCTTAAACTGTGACCCCTTGTTCTGGACTTCCCCAACATCAGAAACAATCTTCCTACATCTAGCCTGTCCAATCCCTTTAGAATTTTATACGTTTCAATAAGATCCCCCCTCAATCTTCTAAATTCCACATATTGACTTAAGAAACCCTCATGGATACAATCAAATTCTACCACATCCAAACCCCTTGCTCTAAAATGGACCCAGTTTATATTAGGGAAGTTGAAATCCCAATAACGACCTTACTATTCTTACTCATTTCCTTAATCTGATTATATCACTGTTCCTCAATGTCCCGGTGGCTATTAGGGTGTGTTGTACCATCCCATCAGTGTGATTGCACCTTTCCTATTCTTGAGTTCCACCCAAATGGACTCAGTAACAGACAGACAGACAGACATACTTTATTGATCCCAAGGGAAACTGGGTTTCGTTACAGTCACACCAACCAAGAATAGTGTAGAAATATAGCAATACAAAACCATAAATAATTAAATAATAATAAATTATGCCAAGTGGAAATTAGTCCAGGACCAGCCTATTGGCTCAGGGTGTCTGACACTCCGAGGGAGGAGTTGTAAAGTTTGATGTCCACAGGCAGGAATGACTTCCTATGACGCTCAGTGTTGCATCTCGGTGGAATGAGTCTCTGGCTGAACGTACTCCTGTGCCTAACCAGTACATTATGGAGTGGATGGGAGACATTGTCCAAGATGGCATGCAACTTGGACAGCATCCTCTTCAGAAACCACTGTCAGAGAGTCCAGTTCCACCCCCACAACATCACTGGCCTTACGAATGAGTTTGTTGATCCTGTTGGTGTCTGCTACCCTCAGCCTGCTGCCCCAGCACACAACAGCAAACATGATAGCACTGGCCACCACAGACTGAATTCTCCATTGTCTCCACTGTGCAGCTGTAATATTGTCCCTGATTAGTAGTGCAATTCCCCCTCCCTACCTTTTTATTGCCTTTTCTAAAGCATGGAATATTAATCACCCATTCCTGCCCCTGTCTCAACCAAGTTTAAGTAATAGCTATATCGTAGTTCCACGTATGACGCATGCTCAAAGTTCATCACCTTTACCCAGAATACCCCTAGCATAAAAATGCACACATTTCAAACTATCTGACCCATCATATCTGTTATTTTGATTTTGCCTTTCAATACTTTCCCTGACGTCAACCTTCTGGTCCAATCCTTCAGTTACTGACCTGGTTCCCAGCCCCTGCAAAACTAGTTTAAACTCTCCTGAGTAACATTAGCAAACTTCCCAGTCAGGATATTGGTTCTCCTCTAGTAAAGATGCAACCCATCCCTCTTGTACAGTTCACCCTTTCCCTAGAAAAGGTTCTAATGATCCAAGAACTTGAAACCCTATCCCCTGCACCATCTCAGCAGCCACTCGTTCATATCTGCATTAACCTGTGGCACTTGGAGTAATCCGGAGGTTGCTGCCTTGGCGATCCTTCCCTTCTGCCTCTTTCCTGACTCTATATACTCACAGTGTAGGATCTCTTCCCCTTTTCTGCCTATGACATTAATGCACCTCAACCTCTGGCTGTTCACCCTCCCCCTTCAAAATATCCTGCAGCTGCTCCAAAGCAACCGGCCACTGTGTCTCAGCAGTCCTTATTGAAGAGCCCCACTTCCCATGTCAGTAGAAAGGAAATGTTTCTTTCCCTGGTGAAGGGAAAAATTGACGGTGTACCTATTGGCATTCTTTATCTGTTATACTGTAAGCATTATAAACCAGGTGGGTTGCATTCTATATCCCAAACAAAGGGACCAGTTACCCTTCCAGCCCCTTCAAGGGAATGTAATGTTAATCCTAGTAAGCAGGACGTTATATCCAGACTTGGGTGAATTGGACCCTGATGGCAGGTTACTCAGACCAGCACTTAGGGTTGTGGCCAGGGCCTAGGGACCTCTGGTATTTCCAGCATCCCAGAGGGAGACTGAGGCCATACATACCTATTACCCATTGGTGGTCACATGGTAATAAATAATAGCAAATTGCCCTGGTGGACACTGGGGCTGAGATTACCTTATTACATACGATTCTGGATCTATATACAGGACAGCGAGTGAATATTCAGGGATATGGAGGATCGGTTATGGATGGCGTATGAACAAAGGTCCGTCTCACTATTGACAAGGGTCCTCCTTAGTCTGTTCCTGTGCTCATCTTCCAGGTCCCTGAAAAAATTTTAGAAATTGATTTGTTAATGAGAACTTCTATCACAATCCTCTGGCAAATTTGCTTTTGGTATTAGGAAGGTGTTCACTCTGGGTGGAAAGGCAAAATAGGAACTCTTTCTTTATACCCTTCCCATCGCAAAAAGTAGTTGTTAAGCAATATTCTTTCCCAGAAGTGGATAAGGAAATAGATGATACTGTGGCGACCCACTTCCCAGCGCACTCGAACCGGCTCACAAAGTGGCGTGCGCCGGCATTGAGGCCGGTCCCAAAGAGGGCGCCAAGTCTGCTTCACCAGCAAGGGGAAAAGCCCGCGCGCGGGACGGGACTGTGAATACGCCCGGGGAGGGCAGGAACAGGAAGGTTTTAAAGCGAGGCCGCGAAGTTTGAATAAACCACTTTTGCAACTGCAGCTCACCGACTACGTGTCATTAATTCAGTGCTGCGTGTAGCACACCGCTACAATACAGTCAAGCCCCTTTTAAACCTCTTCATCCTGCCTCATCTCCTTATAATAGCCCTTTGTAGCCAGTTCAGAAAACTGATAGTTCATAGCATCTGACCGTTGATTATTACCAGTTAAACTCGTCCAATGGCCACAGCTGTTCCAGACATTGTGACTCAGACCGAAGACCTTTCTAATAGGACTGACTTATTGATTGGGATAGTGCTTTCTTCTCAGCCCTATTGCTGAGTAGTCCCAAGATCAGTTTACGATACATGGAACAGCCTTCAGTACATAGTAGGACTATGTACATATCCCTCTGGTTTCCACAGGGATATGTACATAGTCCTACTATGTGGTGGCACAGGATTTTCATGAATGTGTCCTATCCTCCAACATTAAAGTAGCTCACTATATAGATGAATTATGATATTGTAGCCATTGGTTGCAGCAGGGGCAGGTTGACTCTGTGGTTAAGAAGGCATACGGTGCATTGGCCTTCATCAACCATGGGATTGAGTTTAAGAGCTGAGAGGTAATGTTACAGCTATATAGGACCCTGGTCAGACCCCACTTGGAGTACTGTGCTCAGTTCTGGTCACCTCACTACAGGAAGGATGTGGAAAGGGTGCAGAGGAGATTTACAAGGATGTTCCCCAGATTGGGGAGCATGCCTTATGAGGATAGGTTGAGTGAACTTGGCCTTTTCTCCTTGGAGCGACGGAGGATGAGAGGTGACCTGATAGAGGTGTATAAGATGATGAGAGGCATTGATCGTGTGGATAGTCAGAGGCTTTTTCCCAGGGCTGAAATGGCTAACATGAGAGGGCACAGTTTTAAGGTGCTTGGAAGTAGGTACAGAGGAGATGTTGGGGGTAAGTTTTTTTATGCAGAGAGTGGTGAGTGTGTGGAATGGGCTGCTGGCAATGGTGATGCAGGCGGATACGATAGGGTCTTTTAAGAGACTCCTGGATAGGTACATGGAGCTTAAAAAAAATAGAGGTCTATGGGTAACCCTAGGTAATTTCTGAAGTAAGTACATGTTCAGCACAGCATAGTGGGCCAAAGGGCCTGTATTGTGCTGTAGGCTTTCTCTGTTTCTAATATTCCGGGGCTGTGTTGTTTTAGAGGCGACAGAGTGGGAGAGATTAAAGGAGGAGGGATGGTGTTAGTGTCATGGCAGTGCTCAGTGGATTAAAGGAGGAATGGAGACAGTCTAACCCCTATTAACATCAATGGATCTGGGGTTGAGGGGGTGAACAGCTTTAAGTTCCTCAGCATACACATCACTGAGGATCTCACCTGGTCTGTACACACCGGCTGTGTGGTGAAAAAGGCACAACAGTGCCTCTTTCACCTCAAGTGGTTGAAGAAGTTTGGTATGGCCCCTAAATCCTAACAACTTTTCTACAGGGGCACAAATGAGAGCATCCTGACTGGCTGCATCACTGCCTGGTATGGGAACTGTACTTTTCTCAATCGCAGGATTCTGCAGAGAGTGGTGCAGACAACCCAGCACAGCTGTAGATGTGAACTTCCCACAATATAGGACATTTACAAAGACAGGTGTGTTAAGGACCCGAAGGATCATCAGGGACCCGACTCACCTCAACCACAAACTGTCCCAGCTGCTACCATCCAGGAAACGGTACTGCAGCATAAAAGCCAGGACCAACAGGCTCTGGGATGGCTACTTCAACCAGGCCATCAGATTGATTAATTCATGCTGATACAATGGTATTTTTGTGTTATATTGACTATTCTGTTGCACATACTATTTATTATAAATTACTATAAATTGCACATTCGGACAGAGACGTAACATAAAGAGAACTGAGAAATAAGAAAGGTATGACTACGTTAATTGAGCTATATTACAGACCACCCAACAGTCCAAGAGGTTTAGAGGAAAAATTTGAAGAGAGGTCACAGACTGTTGCAAGAACCATAAGGTTGTTATAGTAGGTGATTCTAACTTTCCATAAACTCCAACACCGTAAAAGGACTAGATGGGATAGAGTTTATTAAATATGTTCAGAAAGTTACCTTAATCAATAGATAAAAGTCCCAATAAAAGTGTGTGAAAATCAATCTGCTATTAGGGAGTGAGACAAGGAAGGTGACAGAAGTTTGTGTAGGGACACTTTGTGTCTAGTGATCATAATGCCATTAGTTTCATAGTAAGCATGCAAAAAGATAAGTCTGGTCCATGGATTGAGATTCTAAATTGGAGAAAGGCCAATTTTGATGGCATCAGAAAGGACGTACTTTTTATTGAAAGGACGGGCAGGAAGGCATAGGCAGTGGTGTGGCTCTGTTAGTAAGGGATGGAATTACATCTTTTGAAACAGGTGACATAGGGTCAGAGAATGTTGAATCTTTGTGGAGTTAAAAAACTGCAAGGGTTAAAAAGAACCACAATGGGAATCATATATAGGCCTCCAAATATAGCCAAGATGTAGGGTTGAGATTGCAAATGGAGCTGGAAAAGGCATGTAATAAGGGTAATGACACAATTGTAATGGGGGACTTCAATATGCAAGGGGATTGGGAAAATCAGGTTGGTGTCGGATTGGAAGAGAGGGAATTTGTTGAATTCCCACAAGATGGCTTTTTAGAGCAGCTTGTGTTTCAGCCTACTCCGGGAAAGGCTATTAGATTGGGTGTTGTGTAATAAACCAGATCTTATTAGAGAGCTTAATGTAAAGGAACCCTTCGGAGGCAGGGATCACAATATAATTAAATTCATACTGCAGTCTGAGAGGGAAAAGCAAGCCACATGTAACTGTATCACAATGGAATAAAGAGAATTACAGAGGCATGAGAGAGGAGCTTGCCCAGGTGGACTGGCAGAGGATACTGGCGGGGATGATGGCAGAACAGAGATGGCTGATGGTTTTGGGAATGATTCACAAGACACGGGACAGATATGTCCCACAGGGGATGAAGTTCTCAAATGGCAGGGGTAGGCAATCGTGGATGACAAAGGAAGTTAAGGACTGTATAAAAACCAAGGGAAGGGCATATAAGGTAGCATATATATATATATGTCTCTCTTCCTGCCATCACTGACATTTACACTACACACTGTATCCACAAAGGAAACAGCATTATGAAGGACCCCATGCACCCCTCATACAATCTCTTCTCCCTCCTGCCGTCTGGGAAAAGGCTCCGAAGCATTCGGGCTCTCACGACCAGACTATGTAACAGTTTCTTCCCCCAAGCTATCAGACTCCTCAATACCCAGAGCCTGGACTGACACCTTGCCCTACTGTCCTGTTTATTATTTATTGTAATGCCAGTACTGTTTCTGTGCACTTTATGCAGTCCAGTGTAGGTCTGTAGTCTAGTGTAGCTTTCTCTGTTTTTTTTATTACGTAGTTCAGTCTAGTTTTTTGTACTGTGTCATGTAACACCATGGTCCTGAAAAATGTTGTCTCATTTTTACTATGCACTGTACCAGCAGTTATGGTCAAAATGACAATAAAAGTTGACTTGACTTGAAAACCAAGTGGGAAGTTGGATGATTGGGAAGCTTTTAAAATCCAACAAAGACAACTAAAAATACTATAAGAAGAGAAAAGACAAAATATGAGGGCAGACTAGCCAATAATATCAAAAATAATATCAGTTATATAAAGAGTAAAAGGAAGGTGAGAGTTGATATTGGATCACTGGAAAATGATGCTGGTGAGGTAGTATTAGGGGGACAAAGAAATGGCATATGAACTTAATGGGTACTTTGCATCAGTCTTCACTGTGGAAGACACAAGCAGAGTGCCATAGGTCCATGACTGACGGGGAGCAGGAATGAGTACCATTGCTATTACAAAGGAAAAAGTGCTAGGCAAACTCAAAGGTCTTCAGGTATGAAACACTCTGGTTCCATTGACTGTGTAAGTCTGGGGAAAATCATCTCTGGCCCTGCCAAGCATGTGAGATTGAGGTGTGAGCCCACCCCGAAACCTCTGTTTGTGTGGATGCTGCATGATTTGTTACCCTGTTACAAATAAAGAACAGACAGTACACCACATACAATTAAACAATTTAGCTTTATAATTCTTAATTTGACTAAAGGCTTAGTAAAGAAAAAGCAAAAAAAGAAAAGGCTAGGTCCCATTTTAATGAGACAGTCTAATGTGCACTAGTTGGAGTTCATGGCTTCCCCTTTGCCAATCCTCCTTCGATCTTGCCAGGCTTCCTTGGATCAAGACCCCACTCCGGGTCGAGTCTTGCGACCTCTTCTCTTGAGCAACTTCTCCCTTCATCTCCCACCAAACAAAAGACCCAGAACACAACACGAAAGCACACTCCCTCATTGGACGGCTCACATTCCAAAGCACCCACTATCTCTAACCACTGCTTCTGCAGAAAGACCTTTACATTAGTAGTGAAAGCTTTCCCAGGTGGATAAGTCACCTGGGCCAGATGGACCTACATTGCTGAAGAGATAATGCATTCATTGATCATGATCTTTCAAGAATCATTTAATTCTGGCATGGTCCTGGAGGACTGGAAGATTGCAAATGCCACTCCACTCTAAGAAGGGAAGAAGGCAAAAGAAAGGACAGTTAGCCTAACCTCAGTGGTCGAGAAAGTGTTAAAATCTATTATTAAGGATGAAGACTAATGATAAAATCATTCAAAGTCAGCATGATCTCTGTAAAGGGAAACCTTACCTGACAAGTCTGTTAAGGGTTCTTCGAGGAATAGCAAGCAAGGTGGACAAAGGAGAGGCAGTCGATGTCATTTACTTGGATTTTCAGAAGATACACATGAGGCTGCTTAACAAGATAACATCATATGGCATTACAAGAAAGATACAGGCATGGATAGTGGAATATCTGACAGGCAGAGACAGAGAGTGAGAATAAACCCGCCTTTTCTGGTTGGCTACTGGTGACCAGTGATGTTCCTCATGTCAGTATTGGGACCGCTGCTTTTCCCATTGTTTGTCAATGATTTAGATAATGGAATTGATGGTTTTGTGGTAAAGTTTTCAGATGATAGGAAGATAGGTGGAGGGGTAGGTAGTGCTGAGGAGACTATGCGATTGCAGCAGGACTTTGACAAATTGGAAGAATAGGCAAAAAAATGGCAGATGGAATGCAGTGTTGGGAAATGTATGGTAAAGCATTTTGGTAAAAGGAACAGTACTGTGGACTGTTAACTAAATGGAGAAAAGTTTCAGGGGTGCAGGGGGACTTAGGAATCCTTGTGCAAGATTTCCAGAAGGTTAATTTACAGGTTGGGTCTGTGGTAAAGAAGGCAAATGCAATGTTGGCATTTATTTCAAGGGGAATAGAATATAAAAGGAAAGAGATGATGCTGAGCCTTTATAAGACACTAGTCAGGCTGCACGTGGAATATTGTTAATAGTTTTGGGCCCCATATCTCAGAAAAGATGTGTTGTCAGAGGAGGTTCACGAGAATGATTCCAGGAATGAAGGGGTTAATGTATGAAGAGTGTTTGACAGCTTTAGGCCTGTACTCACTGGAATTTAGAAGAATGCAGGGAAATCTCATTGAAACCTAACAAATGTTGAAAGGACTAGATAGGATGGATGTGGAGAGGATGTTTTCTATGGTGGGGGTATCCAGAACTAGAGGGCACAGCCTTAAAATTGAGAGGTGCTCTTCAGAACTGAGGTAAGGAGAAATCTGTGGGATGCTCTGCCGCAGACTGTGGTGGAGTTGGCTTCTGATCTGGCGAGGAATGGAACAAGCTGTTTTCTGACAAGGAGGTACTTGGTAAGCCAGAAGCCTTCAAAAGTGAAATTTTGAGAGAAAAGGGAATGTTCGAATAAAAGGTGCAGAGTACCTTGGTTTTCATGAGATATTGTGGCTCCAGATAAGAAAAAAACAGAAGTACATAGTAGATATAGGCAGGTAGAAACAAATGAGGTGCTTATGAAGTATAAGAAAAGCAAGAGAACATTTAAGAAAGAAATCAGAAGGGCTAAAAGAAGGCATAAGGTTCACTAGCAGACAAGGTGAAGGAAAACCCTCAGGAATTCTACAGATATTTTAAGACCAAAGGATTGTAAGGGACAAAATTAGTTCTCTGGAAGATCAGAATGGTAATCCATGTGTGGAGCCAAAAAGATGGGGGATCTTAAATGATTTTTTTGTATCTGTATTTACTCAGGAGATGTACACGGAGTCTATAGAAGTGAGGCAAATTGGCATTGACTTCATGGAGCCTATTCAGACTACAGAGAACGATGACTATATTGGCTGTCCTGAGGCAAATTACAGTGTATAAATCCCCAGGGCCTGATAAGTTGTTCCCTCGGACCCTTAGGAGGCAACTGCAGAAATTGATAGGAGGGACCTAGCAGAGATATTGAAATCATCCTTAGTGATAGGTGAGGTACCAGAGAACTGGAGCATATCCAAGGTCATTCCACTGCTCAGGCAAGGCTGTAAAATGGCAGGAGGAATTTAATGCAGATAAGTATGAGGTGTTGCACTTCAGCAGGACCGACCAGGGAAGATCTTACACAGTGAATGGTCGGGCACTGAGGAGTGCAGTAGAACAAAGGAGTATAGGTCCATAATTCATAGAAAATGGCATCACAGGTAGATAGGCTTGTAAAGAAAGTGTTTGGCACATTGGTGAGGCCTAATTTGGAGTATTGTGTGCAGCTTTTGTCACCTACCTATGGGGAAGATGTCAATACATTTGAAAGAGTACAGAGAAAAGGATATCGCCAGGACTGGAGGATCTGGGTTATAAGGAAAGATTGAAAAGGTTTGGACTTTATTCCTTGGAACGTAGAAGTTTTGATAGTATACAAAATTATACAAATCATAATAGTACACAAAATTAGGAGGGGTATAGATAGGGTAAATGGGCTTTTCCACTGCCGTTAGGTGGAACTATAACCAGAGGTTATGGGTTAAGACCATAAGACCATCTAGTCCATTTGGCCCATCAGATCTGTTCCACCAGTTCGTCAAGGCCGATCCAATTTTCCTCTCAGCCCCAATCTCTTGCCTTCTCCCCATATCCCTTCATGTCCTCACCAATCCATAATCTATCAACCTATGCCTTAAATACACATAAAGACTTGGCCACCACAGCTGTCTATGGCAACGAATTCCACAGGTTCACCACTCTCAGGCTAAAGAAATTCTTCCTCATCTCCATTTAAAAGGACGACCCTCTTATCCAGGGCTATGTCTTTTACCTTAAGTTCTCTAATTAATTCTGGATCATTGCACAACACCCAATCCAGAATCGTTGATCCCCTGGAAGGCTCAACCACAAGTTGCTTCAAAAAGCCATGTTGTAGGCATTCTATAAATTACCCCTCTTGAAATCCAGCACAAGCCTGATTTTCCCAATCTACCAGCATATTGAAATCTCCCATGACTATTACAATATTGCTCTTTTGGCATTTTTTACCCCCATTGTCATTTGAGGGCCAAATCCTTATTATCCTTACCACTGCCTGGGGGTCTTTATACATATATATACCCTCATCAGGGTTGCAGTCCCTTAGCTCTATCCACAATGATTTAACACCTCATTGCCCTATGTTGCCTCTTTTTAATGATTTGACTTCATTTTTTACCAACAAAGCAATGTTGCCCCCTCTGCCTTCCTACCTGTCCTCGCGATACAATATGTATCCTTGGACATTAAGCTCGCAGTTATAGTCTTCTTTCAGCCATGATTCAGTGATGCCTGCAACATCATACCTGCCAATCTGCAACTGTGCTACAAGTTCATCGATCTTATTCTGTATACTGCACACATTCAAATATAACACCTTCAGTCCTGTATTCACCCTTTTCGATTTTGTCCACCATTGTCATTGCAACATATACTGCTGACTGCAATTTTGCCCTATCAACAGCCTCTCCTCACTACATGTTGCCTCTGTAAACCAGCTATCTCATCTTCATCCACCTTTTCTACGATATTTCTTACATTGAAATATACACAACTCAGGACATTAGTCACACAATGCTCAACCTTTCGATTCCTGACTTTGTCTGAGGTCTTACCAGCTTCTGCCTGACAACCTCTCTACTAATTGTTCTGGCACTCAGTTTCCCATCCCCCTGCAACTCTAGTTAAAACCCCACTGTGCAGCCTTAACAAACCTTCCCCTTAGGATGTTTGTCCCCCTCCAGTTCAGGTGCAAACCATCCCTTCTGTACAGGTCCCCCTTCTCTGGAAGAAAGGCCAAAAATCTTATGCCCTTCCTCCTACGCCAACACTTTAGCCATGTATTAAACTGTATAATCTTCCTAGTTCTGGCTTCACTAGCACGTGGCATGGGTAGTAATCCTGAGATCACAACCCTGGAGGTCCTGCCCTTTAACATAGCAACTAACTTCCTATGCAGAAACTTGTCATTAGCCCTACCCATGTCATTGGTACCTTCATGAAACATGACCTCTGGCTGTTCACATTCCCACTTAAGAATGCTGAGGATTTGATGGAAGATGTCCTGGGATCTGGCACCTGGGAGACAACATACCATCTGGTAATCTCATTTTCACCCACTGAACTTCCTGTTGGTTCCTCTAAATAACGAATTCCCGACCACCACAATGTCACATTTCTGCCCCCCCCCCCCCCCACACACACCACCACCATCCTTCTGAGTCACAGAGCTGGACTCAGTAGCAGAGACTCTCTGCTGTTGAGGGGGACGGACACAGGGCTACTCTGCACTGGGCTCCTTAACCCCTTTCCTTTTCCTGACTACCACCCAGTTTCCTGTGTCCTGCACCTTGGGTGTAACTACCTTTCTACATGTCCTATCTATCACCCCCTTGGCACCCCCTTATCACACTCGAATGATCCAGAATTCATCCGGTTCCAGCTCAAACTCCAAACATGGATTGTTAGAAGATGCAGCTGGATGTACTTCTTACAGTTGTAGTCTTCAGTGACACTGGAGGTCTCCCTGCCTTCCCACATCCTGCAAGAGAAGCATTCCACTATCCTGCCTGGCATCTGTACTGTCCTAACTGAGCAGATATAAAGAAGAGAAAAATAAAAAAATTTAGCCTTGAGCTTTTCTTTTTTTTTGTTTTTCCTGACTGAAGCCCCTCTTTGCTGAATCTTTGAAAGCTGTCTACTCATATGATGGCTGCTGTGCTTGCCCTACTTTCCTTTAGTTTGATCTTACTAATCAATCTCAAACATGGATTGGCTGCAGTGATCCACTGCTCCCTATCCTACTTGGTAAGTGGACTTGAGTGAAATCCTCTCCTCTCAAAACCACCAATTTCAGGGTCAGCCCCTGGTCAAATTTCTCAAAGCTTAAGTGTGAGAAGTGTAAAGTTTAAGGGGAAACGTGAGGGAACCTTCTTAACTCATAGAGTCATGAAAATGCCAACTCAGCTGCCAGCCCGATTTCAGCGTTGAAAAGAAGTTTGATAAGTGTATGGACAGTAGAACTATAGAAGGCTACGTTCCTGGTGCAGGTCAAAGGGAGTAGGCAGTTTAAATGGTTTAGCACAGACTAGATGACCTGAAGGGTCTGCTTATGTGTTGTAATTCTCTATGATGTGCTTTTGCATGGATCCGAGGTTTCCAAAGTCCTTAATACTTTGATTGATCACTTCTGATTGAGAAAATAGGAAATTAACCCTGATAAAGTACAGGGCCCAGCTATGAATATTTATTTTCAAGATCCAAAATTCAAAGTACATTTATTATCAAAATATTTATGCAGCATACAACCCTGAAATTTGTCTTCTCCACGTCACGAAACAAAGAAGAACCAGGGAACCAAACTGTTCAAAAAAAACCATCAAACATGAACCCCACCTCCCAACTATGTGCAAAATAAATCATGTAAATGGCAACAAAAAAGAGAGCAAAAACACAGAGTATAAAACACAAAATCAAAAGGCATTTTTTAGAACAGTTCAGCTCTGTGTTCATTATCTGCAGACTGCCCTGATCCAAAAATTGCCCAAAAGTAAAAAAAAGCGAGCAGATTGAGAAGGGGTGGTCAGTTCTTCGGCAGTTGAAAGGGCACGACTGTGCAAGAGCGTGAAAGTCGGCCCATGAGGCAATGGGAGAGTTAAAAAGCGAGCAGATTAACAGAGCATGTGACAGAGTAAGAAGGCTTTGGCTCGAGAGATTTCGGTGAGCAGAGGCTGAGAATGAGCTTGCTCCCGGTGAGGTAAAGATGGGTAAGTTCCTTTAATTAATCTAATTAGCTTAGGAGTAGGTAATGGAGACAGCAGTTAGGGCCGTTGAGTGCTCCGTTTGCAGTACGTGGGAAGTCAGGGCGAGCACAATTGTCCCTGATGACTACACCTGCAAAAGGTGCATCCAGCTGCAGCTCCTGACAAACCGTGTTAGGGAACTGGAGCTGGAGCTGGATGAACTTCAGATCGTTCGGGAGGCAGAGGCAGAAACAGACTGGAGTTTCAGGGAGATAGTCACCCCTAGGAGTCAGGAGACAGGTAGCTGGGTGACTGTCAGGAGAGGGAAGGGGAATAGACAGAATGAGCAGAGCACCCCTGTGGCCATTCCCATCAATAATAAGTATACCGTTTTGGATACTGTTGGTGGGGACAACCTACCAGGGACAAGTTGCAGTGGTTGCGTCTCTGGCACCGAGACTGGACCTTCAGCTCAGAAGGGAAGGAGGGAAAAGAGGAGAGCAGTAGTGATAGGGGATTCGATATTTAGGGGGACAGATAAGAGGTTCTGTGGAAGAGATCGAGAATCCTGGATGGTCTGTTGCCTCCCTGTTGCCAGGGTCTGCAATATCTCGGATTGAGTTCTCAGTATTCTCAAGAGGGAGGGTGAGCAGCCGGATGTCGTGGTCCATGTAGGGACCAATGACGTGGGTAGGAAGAGTGAGGAGGTCCTGAACGGTGAGTTTAGGGAGCTAGGTGCCAAGTTAAAGGACAGGACCTCCAGGATAGCAATCTCAGGATTGCTACCAGTGCCACGTGCAGGTGGGTTTAGAAATAGTAAGATAGCGCAGATCAACATGTGGCTGAAGACATGGTTCAGGAAGGAGGGCTTCAGATTTATAGATAATTGGGCAGTTTTCCAGGGAAGGTGGGACCTGTTCCGGTGGGACGGTTTACATCTGAACTGGAGGGGGACAAATATTCTTGCAGGTAGGTTTGCTAGAGAGGCTCCAGTGGATTTAAACTAGATACGAGGGGGAGGGGAACCAAAGTGTAGGAACAGATGTATGGGAGAAGGAAGAAAAAGAAGATAGTAAAGTTGTTTGCACCGTTAGTGATAAACAGAGAGTAAGAGGTGGAAAATTTCTAAAATGCATTTATTTTAATGCTAGGAGCATTGTAAGAAAGGTGGATGAGCTTAGAGCATGGATTGATACCTGGAAATATGATGTTGTAGCTATTAGTGAAACATGGTTGCAGGAGGGGTGTGATTGGCAAATAAATATTCCTGGATTTCGTTGCTTCAGGTGTGATAGAATCAGAGGGACAAGAGGGGGAGGTGTTGCATCGCTTGTCGGAGAAAATATTACAGCGGTGCTGTGGCAGGATAGATTAGAGGAGTCATCTAGGGAGGCTATTTGGGTGGAATTGAGGAATGGGAAAGGTGTAATAACATTTATAGGGGTGTATTATAGACCACCTAATGGGGAGAGAGAATTGGAGGAGCAAATTTATAAGGAGATAGCAGATATTTGTAGTAAGCACAAGGTTGTGATTGTGGGAGATTTTAATTTTCCGCACATAGACTGGGAAGCCCATACTGTTAAAGGGCTGGATGGATTGGAGTTTGTAAAATGTGGGCAGGATAGTTTTTTGCAGCAATACATAGAGGTACCATCTAGAGAAGGGGTAGTTTTGGATCTCCTGTTAGGGAATGAGATAGGTCAGGTGACAGAGGAATGTGTTGGGGAGCACTTCGGGTCCACTGATCACAATGCCATTAGTTTCAATATAATTATGGAGAAGGGTAGGTCTGGACCCAGGGTTGAGATTTTTAATTGGAGAAAGGCTAACTTTGAGGAGATGCGAAAGGATTTAGGAGTGGATTGGGACAATTTGTTTTATGGGAAGGATGTAATAGGCAAATTGAGGTAATTTAAAGGTGAAATTTTGAGGGTACAGAATCTTTATGGTCCTGTTAGTTTGAAAGGAAAGGTTAAAAGTTTGAGAGAGCTATAGTTTTCAAGGGATATTGGAAACTTGGTTCAGAAAAAGAGAGATATCTACAATAAGTATAGGCAGCATGGAGTAAGTGAGGTGCTCGAAAAATATAAAGAATGTAAAAAGAATCTTAAGAAATAAATTAGAAAAGCTAAAAGAAGATACGAGGTTGCTTTGGCAAGTAAGGTGAAAATAAATCCAAAGGGTTTCTACAATTATATTGATAGCAAAAGGATAGTGAGGGATAAAATTGGTCCCTTGGAGAATCAGAGTGGACAGCTATGTGTGGAGCCAAAAGGGATGGGGGAGATTTTGAACAATTTCTTTTTTTTGGTATTCACTAAGGAGAAGAATATTGAATTGTGTAAGGGAAACAAGTAGGGAAGTTATGGAAACTATGATAATTAAAGAAGGGGAAGTACTGGTGCTTATAAGGAATATAAAAGTGAATAAGTATCTGGGTCCTGACAGGATATTCCCTAGGACCTCGAGGGAAGTTAGTGTAGAAATAGCAGGGGCTCTGACAGAAATATTTCAAATGTCATTAGAAATGGGGATGGTACCGGAGGATTGGCATATTGCTCATGTTGTTCCATTGTTTAAAAAGAGTTCTAAGAGTAAACTTAGCAATTATAGGTCCGTCAGTTTGACATCAGTGGTGGGTAAGTTAATGGAAAGTATTCTTAAGATGGTATATATAATTATCTGGATTGACAAGGTCTGATTAGGAACAGTCAACATGGACTTGTGCGTGGAAGGTCATGTTTGACAAATCTTATTGAATTTTTTGAAGAGGTTACTAGGAAAGTTGACGAGGGTAAAGCAGTGGATGTTGTCTATATGGACTTCAGTAAGGCCTCTGACAAGGTTCCACACGGAAGGTTAGTTAGGAATGTTCAATCGTTAGGTATTAATATTGAAGTAGTAAAATGGATTCAACAGTGGCTGGATGGGAGATGCCAGAGAGTAGTGGTGGATAACCTGTTTGTCGGGTTGGAGGCCGGTGACTAGTGTGCCTCAGGGATCTGTACTGGGTCCAATGTTGTTTGTCATATACATTAATAATCTGGATGACGGGGTGGTAAATTGGATTAGTAAGTATGCAGATGATACTAAGATAGGTGGCATAGTGGATAATAAAGTAGGTTTTCAAAGCTTGCATAGAGACTTAGGCCAGTTAGAAGAGTGGGCTGAAAGATGGCAGATGGAACTTAATGCTGATAAGTGTGAGGTGCTACATTTTGGTAGGACTAATCAAAATAGGGCATACATGGTAAATGGTAGGGCATTGAAAAATGCAGTAGATCAGAGTGATCTAGGAATAATGGTGCATAGTTCCCTGAAGGTGGAATCTCATGTGGATAGGGTGGTGAAGAAAGCTTTTGGTATGCTAGCCTTTATAAATCAAAGTATTGAGTATAGGAGTTGGGATGTAATGTTAAAATTGTACAAGGCATTGGTAAGGCCAAATTTGGAGAATTGTGTACAGTTCTGGTCACTGAATTATAGGAAAGATGTCAACAAAATAGAGAGAATACAGAGAAGATTTACTAGAATGTTACCTGGGTTTCAGTACCTATGTTACAGAGAAAGGTTGAACAAGTTAGGTCTTTATTCTTTGGAGCATAGAAGGTTGAGGGGGGACTTGATAGAGGTATTTAAAATTATGAGGGGGATAGATAGAGTTGATGTGGATAGGCTTTTTCCGTTGACAGTAGAGGAGATTCAAACAAGAAGACATGAGTTGAGAGTTAGGGGGCAAAAGTTTAGGGGTAACATGAG
>NC_133143.1:4919621-4959621 GCF_048418815.1 Hemitrygon akajei
GCCACGGCTGCC
This sequence comes from Hemitrygon akajei, assembly GCF_048418815.1. Lineage (NCBI taxonomy): Eukaryota > Metazoa > Chordata > Chondrichthyes > Myliobatiformes > Dasyatidae > Hemitrygon > Hemitrygon akajei. Next base: position 4,919,634 of record NC_133143.1, read on the forward strand.
CCTTACTCCCCTTATGATCTTTCTTCCTTTTTGGAATGAACCGATCCTGCACCTTCTGCATTATTCCCAGAAATACCTGCCATTGTTGTTCCACTGTCTTCCCTGCTAGGGTATTGTTCCATTGAACTTTGGCCAGCTCCTCCCTCATAGCTCCATAGTTCCCTTTGTTCAACTGTGTTATGAACCCCGTAACTGGGTGTCTTACCAGCAAAGATAGTATTCTTTGGAGTCTGGTGATACTATTTTCAACAGTATTTATTAGTAAAAATACACAAAAATAATATCAATGTAAATATACAGATAATATACGCCATCAATACTAAACCTAAAGGTGCGGGTATAATAATAATCAATAAGAAATAAGCTCTATCGTTGTCTAGGGGATAATGAATTGTCCGATGGAAATATAAAGTTCAGTTCAGTTCATGCAGGCTGCGGTAGTTGTTGGTCGCTGTGTTGCAATTGTTAGAGAGAGAGAGAGAGAGAGAGAGAGAGAGAGAGAGAGAGAGAGAGAGAGAGAGAGAACAGTAACAGCTATTGACTTGCCGACTTTCCTTTTACGATCTTGATCCGTCGATGTGTTGTTGTTGTGGCCATTCACGTATGACCCCTCCGTCCTTTAGCTAGACCGTTCTTCCGTGGTGGACTCATCACCCAGGCAAGGGTGGACACACACACAAGCCCCCACCGGTCTCGTAGCATTTCTCCTGGTGTGTCTGAGGGGTGTTCCCCAGACCTCACTTTTATCCCTACTCACGGGGTCTCAGGTGTCAATCAGGTTGAGATGATGCAACCCATCAAACCAGCCCACTCTGGTTGCCCCCTGAGGGGTTTCAATGAATAGAACAGTACCAAGGACACAAACCTTCTCCAAAAGACAATAGCAGTAATCAATGGTTCTGTTCTCTTTTGTTAGCTGGAGACATTCCACCTTAGCTGTGCCTCTCTCTCATTAATTTGTATGAGCTGTTATCAATAACAACTGTCTTGGCAGCTTTCCTGTGTCTCTCTCATCTCCCTTGATAACAGCATCAGAATAGTAGTGATTTGCGATTCTCCAAAAAGGGGGGGCGGGGGCATTGGCGATTCTGTACCCTTCTGCCCATCAGAGTTGTTCATCATTCGTAACACCCCCATCCTTCTAAGAATTTTCACCAAAGGGGAAAATTAACTATTACAGAATTTCAGAATCTAACACAATACAAAAGAGTTTTTCACTACAGAGTAATACAGATATACATTCAACTTAGCATCTAGATAAGCAGTCAGCGAGTACATTATCACTTCCTTTAACGTGCTGTGTCTTAATATCAAATTCTTGCAGCATCAGACTCCAACTTAATAACATCCTGTTTTTATTTTTCATGTTAGCCAGGAATACCAACGGGTTGTGATCTGTATAAACAATTAAGGGTTTTTGCGCTGGGCAAATGTACACTTCAAAATGTTGTATTGCCAAAACAAGTGCCAACAATTCCTTTTCCACGGTAGAGTAATTCCTCTGGTGCACATTGAACTTCAGAGAGAAATATGCTACCGGGTGCTCCACTCCATCCCCTGCTTTCTGCAATAGGACTGCTCCTGCAGCCTCATCACTTGCATCAGTCGCCAGGGAGAAGGGTTCTAACAAGTCAGGTGCTTTTAACACAGGGTGATGGCACAACATGGTTTTTAACTTTTCAAAAGCATTCTGACAAGAATTGCTCCATTCAAATTTTTCCTCCTTCCGTAGGAGTTTTGTAAGTGGGAGAGCAATATCCGCAAAATTTTTGATAGTATACCACCATGCCCAAAAACCTCCTCAGTGCCCTTTTATTGGTGGGTACGGGAACCTCAGAAATAGCCTGTACTTTTGCTTGCACAGGAGTCAACTGCCCCTTTCCTACCACATACCCCAAGTACGTGATTGTGGCATGACCAAATTCACTCTTTGCAAGGTTCACTGTAAGTTGGGCTGCAGACATTCTTTTAAACAGATTTTCTACAGCCTCAATGTGCTCCTCCCAGGTGTAACTCCAAACTACCACATCGTCAAGATAAGCCTTGGTGTTGGTTAACCCTTTTATCACTGTGTCGATCATCCTCTGGAATGTCCCTGGTGCATTTTTCATTCCGAACGGCATAACATTGTACTCGTACAATCTGGATGGGGTGACAAAGGCTGAAATTTCTCGACCCCTGTCCATTAAAGGAACACACCAGTACCCCTTTAACAAGTCAATTTTAGTGATGTAACTCGCCTTCCCCATTTTATCAATGCAATCGTCCACCCTAGGGATAGGGTAAGCATCTGTCTGCGTGACAGCATTCACCTTTCTGTAATCAGTACAGAATCTTATGGTACCGTCCGGTTTTGGGATGACCACGCAGGGAGAGGCCCATGCAAAAGAGGATTCGCGGATTATCCCAGCAGCTAGCATATGTTCAATCTCCTTTCCTACTAGCTGGCTCTTTTCCGAATTCATCCGATAAGGGGCTTGTTTTATAGGCTGGGTTGAGGTAACTATCACATCATGCTCTGTTCCTCTACACCTCCTTGGAACATCTGGACATAAATCTGCATGCCGTTTAATGAGCTGTGTTACCTGCTCCCTCTGTTCAGGCTCTAAGTGACTGACTCTATCAGCAAGGCTTGCTAAAATAACAGAGTTCTCTAATCTGGTGGGTACTATTGTTACGTACCCCATAACTGGGTCACTTACCAGCAAAGATAGAGAGGTCCGTTGAAGTCTGATGGTACTATTTTTAAAAGTCTTTATTTATAAAGGGGCACAAAAATAAGATTAATACAAAGATTCAGATAATATACATCGTCAATACTCAATCTAAAAGCGCGGGTATAATAATAATAATCAATAAGAAATAAGCTCTATCGTTGTCTAGGGGATAATGTATTGTCCGATGGAAATATAAAGTTCACTCAGTTCATGCAGGCTGCAGCCTTTGGGTTTAAGAGAGATGGTTTTAAACTTGCCCGGGTCTGTTATGAGGCCAATCCATTGAGTCGGGGGAGTTGGTTCCCCGTTGTTAGTTCAAAGTCTTTTTCTGTGATATCAGCCACCAGCTCCCAGGCAAGGGAACTGAACGCACGTGGCTTCCTTCAAATGGCTTCCCGCTATTCCGGGATCGCTAGCCTGTCTTCTGGTGCGTCTGAGGGGCCGTTCCTACAGTCCCTCTTTTTATCCTGACTTGCAGGGTCGTAGTTGTCAATCAGGTTGGGGGATGATGCAATCTCGCCCCTTCACCCAGCCCACTTTGCCCGAGGGCTCTCACGTAGCAAAGGATCTCAATCCACAAATGTGACTCTAAGAGACAATGGATATGTCTCGTGACTTTACATCGCCAGGGAACGAGGCATTTTGCACGTCTCTCTCTCATTTCCTGGGTCCCCTGACCCAACCCAATAGTGCTCTTGCAATTCTCACAAAGGAGGGGGCTGCGGGCATAACACCTCCCCTCTTCAAAGCGTTTTTACCAGCGGTTAAAAACGAAGTAGTACAGAGTCTTACAGGATTGGGGAAGCTAACACAATACCAAAGTTTTTCTTTTCTACAGAGTAATACAGTGAGACATTCAATTCAGCATCTAGATAAACAATCCGCTAGCACATTATCACTCCCTTTAATATGCTGTATCTTAATATCGAACTCTTGCAGCATCAGACTCCAACTCAATAACCTCCTGTTTTTATTTTTCATATTGGCCAGGAATACCAACGGGTTGTGATCAGTATAGACAACTAGGGGTTTTTGCGCTGGACAAATGTACACTTCGAAATGTTGTATCGCCAACACAAGTGCCAACAATTCTTTTTCCACGGTAGAGTAATTCCTCTGGTGTACATTGAACTTCCGAGAGAAATATTCTACCGGGTGCTCCACTCCATCCCCCGCTTGCTGTAATAGGACTGCTCCTGCAGCCTCATCACTTGCGTCCATCGCTAAGGAGAAGGGTGCTAACAAATCGGATGCTTTTAACACAGGGTGATGGCACAATATGGCTTTTAACTTTTCAAAAGCATTCTGACAAGAATGGCCCCACTCAAATTTTTCCTCCTTCCATAGGAGTTTTGTAAGGGGGAGAGCAATGTCCGCGAAATTTTTACAGAATTTCCGATAGATAGATAGATAGATAGATAGATAGATAGATACTTTATTCATCCCCATGGGGAAATTCAACTTTTTTCCAATGTCCCATACACTTGTTGTAGCAAAACTAATTACATACAATACTTAACTCAGTAAAAAAATATGATATGCATCTAAATCACTATCTCAAAAAGCATTAATAATAGCTTTTAAAAAGTTCTTAAGTCCTGGCGGTAGAATTGTAAAGCCTAATGGCATTGGGGAGTATTGACCTCTTCATCCTGTCTGAGGAGCATTGCATCGATAGTAACCTGTCACTGAAACTGCTTCTCTGTCTCTGGATGGTGCTATGTAGAGGATGTTCAGAGTTATCCATAATTGACCGTAGCCTACTCAGCGCCCTTCGCTCAGCTACCGATGTTAAACTCTCCAGTACTTTGCCCACGACAGAGCCCACCTTCCTTACCAGCTTATTAAGACGTGAGGCGTCCCTCTTCTTAATGCTTCCTCCCCAACACGCCACCACAAAGAAGAGGGCGCTCTCCACAACTGACCTATAGAACATCTTCAGCATCTCACTACAGACATTGAATGACGCCAACCTTCTTAGGAAGTACAGTCGACTCTGTGCCTTCCTGCACAAGGCATCTGTGTTGGCAGTCCAGTCTAGCTTCTCGTCTAACTGTACTCCCAGATACTTGTAGGTCTTAACCTGCTCCACACATTCTCCATTAATGATCACTGGCTCCATATGAGGCCTAGATCTCCTAAAGTCCACCACCATCTCCTTGGTCTTGGTGATATTGAGACGCAGGTAGTTTGAGTTGCACCATATCACAAAGTCCTGTATCAGTTTCCTATACTCCTCCTCCTGTCCGTTCCTGACTCACCCCACTATGGCCGTGTCATCAGCGAACTTCTGCACATGGCAGGACTCTGAGTTATATTGGAAGTCTGATGTGTACAGGGTGAACAGGACCGGAGAGAGTACGGTTCCCTGCGGCGCTCCTGTGCTGCTGACCACCGTGTCAGACCTACAGTCTCCCAACCGCACATACTGAGGTCTATCTGTCAAGTAGTCCACTATCCAATCCACCATGTGAGAGTCTACTCCCATCTCCGTTAGTTTGTGCCTTAAGATCTTGGGCTGGATGGTGTTAAAGGCACTAGAGAAGTCAAGGAATGTAATCCTCACAGCACAACTGACCCCCTCTAGGTGAGAGAGTGATTTGTGCAGCAAATACGTGATAGCATCCTCCACTCCCACCTTCTCCTTATACGCAAACTGAAGAGGATCCTGGGCGTGCCTGGTTTGTGGCCTCAGATTCTGTATTATCAGCCGCTCCATGGTCTTCATAACGTGCGACGTCAAGGCAACAGGTCTGAAGTCATTCAACTCCTTTGGTTGTGGTTTCTTCGGTACCGGGACAATACAGGATGTTTTCCACTGTCTGGGTACTCTTCTCTGCTCCAGGCTCATGTTGAAGATGCGCTGTAGTGGTTCTCCCAGCTCAGTCGCACAGGCCCTCAGTAATCGTGGGGAAACTCCATCCGGTCCAGCCGCCTTGCTGGTACAGATCTTCCTCAGTTGACCTTCCACCTGTGCAGCCGTAATCCTGGGCGTGGGCAAGGTCTCCTGTGAGTGGCTATTTTCCTGTGAGGGAAGTAAGCCTGGTGTGGATTTCTGCGGTGAGGATGAGATTGAGCTGTCGAACCTGTTGAAGAAGTTGTTCAGCTGGTTCGCTTTCTCCACATCTCCACTTATGTTCGCCCCCCGCTTTGCACCGCATCCGGTGATGATCTTCATCCCATCCCACACCTCCTTCATGCTTTTTTTCTGCAGCTTTTGTTCTAGCTTCCTCCTATACTGCTCCTTTGCCCCCCTTATCTGTACTCTGAGTTCCTTCTGAACTCTTTTAAGCTCCAACCGATCACCATCTTTAAAGGCCCTCTTCTTCTGGTTTAGGAGGCCTTTGATGTGACTAGTGATCCAGGGCTTATTATTATAGTATCCCACCATGCCCAAAAACCTCCTCAGGGCCCTTTTATTGTAGGGTACAGGGACCTCAGAAATAGCCTGTACCTTTGCCTGCACGGGAGCCAACTGGCCCTCTCCCACCACATACCCCAAGTATGTGATCGTGGCATGACCAAATTCACGCTTTGCGAGGTTTACTGTAAGTTGGGCTGCCGACATTCGTGTAAACAGATTTTCTACAGCCTCCAGGTGCTCCCCCCAGGTGTCATTCCAAACTACCACATCGTCAAGATAAGCCTTGGTGTGGGGTAACCCCTTTATCACAGTGTCTATCATCCGCTGAAATGTCCCTGGTGCATTTTTCATCCCAAACGGCATAACGTTGTACTCGTACAACCCAGATGGGGTGACAAAGGCTGAAATCTCTCGAGCCCTGTCCGTTAAAGGAACGCACCAGTACCCCTTTAACAAGTCAATTTTTGTGATGTACCTCGCCTTCCCCACTTGATCAATGCAATCATCCACCCGGGGGATAGGGTAAGCATCTGTCTGGGTGACCGCGTTGACCTTCCGGTAATCGGTACCGAATCTTATGGTACCGTCCGGTTTTGGGACAACCACGCAAGGAGAAGCCCACGTGGAAGAGGATTCGTGGATTATCACAGCAGCTAGCATATGTTCAATCTCCTTCTCTACTAGCTGGCTCTTTTCGGAATTCATCCGATAAGGGGCTTGTTTTATAGGCTGGGTTGAGGTAACTATCGCATCATGTTGCGTCCCACTACACCTTCTGGGAACATCTGGACATAAGTCTGCATGCTGGTTAATGAGCTGTATTACCTGCTCCCGCTGTTCAGGCTTTAAGTGGCTAACTTTATCCACAAGGCTCGCCAATACAACAGAGTTCTCCAATCTGGTGGGGACTATACCTATCTTTTCAAACCGCTCTGGTTCCTCCTTACCACCCCCCTCTACCTCATCGGTTTTCATGGCCACACCAACCACAACGGGGGTGGTTTCATGGTACCGTTTCATCATGTTCATGTGAAATAACTGGGTCGGCTTTCGCCGATCGGGGGTTTCGATCACGTAATTCAGCGAGTCTATTTTCTTACGCACTGTATATGGTCCTTGAAACCTTGCCTGAAGGGGGTGGGTAACTACTGGAAATAGGACCAAGACCCGGTCGCCTACATGAAACTCTTGTTCTCTCCCTCTCAGGTTATACCACTGACTCATTTTTTCCTGGGAGTCTTTAAGGTTTTCTCTTGCCAAGGCGCATACTTTATGCAGCCTTTCCCAGAATTTCAGAACATAGTCGATCACACTGACTTGAACGGTTGGGCTAGACCACTTTTCTTTCAGTAGGGTTAGAGGTCCCCTGGGCCTGTGACCGAAAACGAGCTCAAACGGACTGAACCCCAGTGAGCTCTGGACTGTATCCCTTACAGCAAATAACAGAAGAGGTAAAGCCTCATCCCAGTCTCGAACGTTTTCCTGACAATAAGTTTTAAGCATGGTCTTTAGCATAGCGTGGAATCTTTCCAACGCTCCTTGGGATTCCAGGTGGTACGCAGAGGCTAGAATTTGTTTGACCCCTAGCTGGGTCATCATCTGCCGAAATGCTCTAGACGTGAATGTACTCCCCTGATCCGACTGTATCTCCTTAGGCAGCCCCACTGTGGTAAAGAATTTAATGAGGGCCTTCACCACCGCAGAGGTCCTAATATTACCCAGAGGCACAGCCTCTGGAAATCGTGTAGCGGCACACATCAGGGTCATGATGTACTGCCGCCCACTCGCAGTTTTAGGTAAGGAACCCACAAAATCCACAATGATTCGGGAGAAAGGCTCCTCATATGCGGGGATGGGTCAGAGGGGTGCCTTAGGGATAACTTGGTTCGGCTTACCCACCACCTGACATGTATGACACCTTTTACAATACTCAGTAATATCTTTTCTCAGGTTTGGCCAATAGAACTCTTTCATAACCTGATCCACTGTCTTCTTTATTCCCAAATGCCCACCCAAGGGTCCCTTATGAGCTAAGTTCAAAATTTTGTCCTGGTACACTTTCAGAACTACTATCTGATGTACCACCGCCCAATCCTCATCGACTGGCACTGCGGGGGGCCTCCATTTTCTCATCAACACACCCTTTTTCAGGTAGTAACCCTCGGGCTCTGTCTCAATCTCGGTCTCAGAAAGAACCGACTCTCTCAAGGCTACCAGCTCCTCGTCACCTTCCTGTTCCCATACAAACTCTCTTCTTGCTAAGGGCAGGTCTACCTCCCCCCATTTACTCTCTCTTCCCTCCCTACTCTCCGGTTTACCTTCATCTGACCCTCGTTGGTACAGAGTCGGCAAAAACGTCTCGGCCAACTCGACACTGGCTGGACTTAAACTGCTCTCTGTCTCGGCTGCCTTTTTCGACATGCTGCGAGTGACCGCGCATGCGGGATAGATCTTGGAATCTGGGGGCAGGCCTCAACCCTCACAGGCTGGGTTGTCAGCTTCACGGCTGCACCCATCTTCCCACCTACTAAGTCGTTACCCAGAAGGACGTCCACGTCTTCCCCCGGCAACTCCAGCAGTACCCCCAATTCCACTGGTCCCGACACCAGCTCACTATTTAGAATGACCCTATGCAAGGGCACCACTTCGGTCCATTTTCCTATGCCTCTCAGGGCTACCTCTCCTGTCTGAGGTCCGAACTCTAGCACTTTACTGCTAATCGATGACAGCTCCGCCCCCGTGTCTCTCCAGATCCGTACTGGAATTGGGGGGCCTCCGTCCTCCACAGACACGGTTCCTTCGGAACTAACATCTCACGCCCCTCCTGTACTCCATCTACCGGGGGCCCTCTCATCGATTTTCTGATCAATGCAATACAGCCTATAGGGATAGCTGCTTTCCCTTTTTCTGGCTCCTTCCTCGGAGTGGGGCATTTAGATGCAATATGTCCCACCTTTCCACAATTAAAACAGGTCAAACCAGGAAATCTCCTGGCTTCTGGCCTCTCATCCTCAATTTTTCTGCTAGCTCCCGGCTGAGTTTCTCCCTTAGCCGGCGGGCTTTCCCTACCGTTCCCACGGTCTCTCGGGTAACTTTTTGTCGAGGAAAACTTTGTCTTGTGGGTTAGGGTATATTCATCTGCGAACCTAGCAAATTCTGAGATGGACTTATTCGGCTTCTCATTCAAATACATCCGGATCTCCTCCGGAACACAACCTTTAAATTCCTCAATCAAAATTAGCTCCCTGAGACACCAATAATCCTCGTCCACTATTTCTGCAGTGCACCAATGGTCCAAGAGCACACCCTTCTCATAGGCAAACTCGGTATATGTCTGATTCCACCCTTTCCGTAAATTTCTGAACTTTTGTCTATACGCTTCAGGTACTAGCTCATAACCCCAGAGAATGGCCGCCTTTACTTTGTCATAACTCTCCTCCTCTTCCTCCTCCATGGACAACACCGCATATGCCCGCTGTGCCTTCCCTTTTAACACACTTTGTAACAACGCCACCCACTGTGCTCTGGGCCACTTCTGATTCACTGCCACCTTTTCAAAAAGCAAGAAATAACTATCAACATCCGTCTCCTCGAACGGGGGTACTAACCTCAACGCCCGACTAATATCAAACCACTCCTCTCAGTCCGACCCCTGACCGCATTGCTCTTGCTTCAACTTCTCCATCTCCAAGTCATGTTTCCTTTGTCTCTCTGCCTCCCTCTCCTTCTCGGCCCTTTCCTTCTCCTTCTCAGCTCGTTCCTTCTCCTTCTCAGCTCTGTCTTGCTCCTTTTTCACCTCCAACTCCTTTAGCTGGAGCACATGCTCCCTTTATTTCTCAGCTGCTTCCAGCTGCTTTAACTTAATTTCATGTTCCAACCTTACTTTCTCCAACTCTAACTGAGCCATCCCACTAGCTGGTACCTTTTCAGGGATATTTTCCAATACCTCAGCTGCAAACACATTCTTCTCGATGTAATACTGAGTTATGGCCCTTCGCACCTCCCGCTTTTTCATTGACGACCTCACCTCTGTGAGGTTTAACCCCGTCGCCAAATTTACCAAGTCTGATTTGGTGGCCGCCTCTAGCGCCTCCAGAGTCGGGTTTTCTATAAATTCATCCACGTCCATCTTTGCTGGTTTCCCGTCTGGCTACCCGCGTACCAGATCCAAGTTTGGACTTACAAGCCCGATTCACTGGCTCCCCAATTTAGTATTAAATCCCGGGCGAGCCCCCAATTTTTTTACTTACCCCGTAACTGAGTCACTTACCAGCAAAGATAGAGAGGTCCGTTGAAGTCTGATGGTACTATTTTTAAAAGTCTTTATTTATAAAGGGGCACAAAAATAAGATTAATACAAAGATTCAGATAATATACGTCGTCAATACTCAATCTAAAAGCGCGGGTATAATAATAATAATCAATAAGAAATAAGCTCTATCGTTGTCTAGGGGATAAAGTATTGTCCAATGGAAATATAAAGTTCACTCAGTTCATGCAGGCTGCAGCCTTTGGGTTTAAGAGAGACGGTTTTAAACTTGCCCAGGTCTGTTATGAGGCCAATCCATTGAGTCGGGGGAGTTGGTTCCCCGTTGTTAGTTTAAAGTCTTTTTCTGTGGTATCAGCTACCAGCTCCCAGGCAAGGGAACTGAACGCACGTGGCTTCCTTCAAATGGCTTCCCGCTATTCCGGGATCGCTAGCCTGTCTTCTGGTGCGTCTGAGGGGCCGTTCCTACAGTCCCTCTTTTTATCCTGACTTGCAGGGTCGTAGATGTCAATCAGGTTGGGGGATGATGCAATCTCTCCCCTTCACCCAGCCCACTTTGCCCGAGGGCTCTCACGTAGCATAGGATTTCAATCCACAAATGTGTCTCCAAGAGACAATGGATATGTCTCGTGACTTTACATCGCCAGGGAACGAGGCATTTTGCACGTCTCTCTCTCATTTCCTGAGTCCCCTGACCCAACCCAATAGTGCTCTTGCAATTCTCACAAAGGAGGGGGCTGCGGGCATAACACTATACTTATCTTTTCAAACCGCTCTGGTCCCTCCTCAACACTCCTCTCTGCCTCATCAGTTTCCGTGACTGCACTGACCACCGCGGGGGTCGTTTCATGGTAACCTTTCATCATGTTCATGTGAACCAACTAATTTGGCTTTCGCCTATCAGGTGTTTCAATCACATAATTCAGTGAGTCTATTTTTTTAATCACTTTATACAGTCCTTGAAACCTTGCCTGTAGGGGGTTGGTAACTACAGGAAATAGGACCAAAACCTTATCGCCCACATGAAACTCTTGCTCTCTCGTTCGTTTGTCATACCATTGTCTCATTTTGGTCTGGGAGTCTTTAAGATTTTCTCTTGCCAAGGCGCATACCTTATGAAGTCTTTCCCGGAATTTTAAAACATAGTCAATCACACTGACTTGAACGTTCAGACTAGACCACTTCTCTTTAAGTAGGGTTAAAGGTCCTCTGGGCCTGTGACCAAAAACGAGCTCAAACGGACTGAACCCCAGAGATCCCTGAACTGTATCCCTTACTGCAAGTAACAGAAGTGGTAAAGCATCATCCCAGTCTCGAACGTTTTCCTGACAATAAGTTTTAATCATGGTCTTTAGTGTAGCGTGGAATCTTTCCAATGCTCCTTGGGATTCCGGATGGTATGCAGAAGCTAAAATTTGTTTGACTCCCGTCTGGGTCATCATCTGCCGAAATGCTTTGGATATAAATGTACTCCCCTGATCCAACTGTATCTCCTTAGGCAGCCCCACTGTGGTAAAGAATTAAATGAGGGCCTTCACCACCGCAGGGGTCCTAATATTCCCCAGAGGCACAGCCTCTGGAAATCGTGTAGCGGCACACATCAGGGTCATGATGTACTGTCGCCCACTCGCAGTTTTAGGTAAAGGACCCACAAAATCCACAATGACTCGGGAGAAAGGCTCCTCACAAGCGGGTATTGGTCGGAGAGGTGCCTTAGGGATAACTTGGTTCGGCTTTCCTACCACCTGACATGTATGGCACCTTTTACAATAATCAGCTATATCTTTTCTCATGTTTGGCCAATAGAAATCTTTCATAACCCTATCCACGGTCTTCCTTACTCCCAAATGCCCACCTAAGGGTCCCTTATGAGCTAAGTTCAAAATTTCGTCCCGATACACTTTCGGAACTACTACCTGATGTACCACTGCCCAATCCTCATCGACCGGCACCATGGTGGGCCTCCACTTCCTCATCAACACACCCTCCTTCAGGTAGTAACCCTCTGGCTCTGTCTCAATCTCTGTCTCAGAAAGAACTGACTCTCTCAATGCTACCAGCTCCTCGTCACGTCCCTGCTCTTGTAAAAATTCTCTTCTTACTAAGGGTAGGTCTACCTCCTCTCCTTTACTCTCTTTCACCTCCCTATTCTCCGTTTTACCACCCCCTAACCCCTCTTGGTACAGGGTCGGTAAGAACGTCTCAGCCAAATCAACACAGGACTCATTTAAACTGGTCTCTTTTTCAGCTGCCTCTCTCGACATGCTGCGAGTGATCGCGCATGCGGGATAGATCTTGGAATCTAGGGGCGGGTCCTCAGCCTTCACAGGCTTGCTCATCAGCTTCACGGCTGAACACATCTCACCCCCTGCTAAATCATTACCAAGAAGGACGTCCACGCCGTCTCCCGGTAATTCTGACCATACCCCTATTTCAACTGGTCCAGATACCAGATCACAATTTATAATGATCCCATGCAAAGGTACAGCTTCTGTCCCTTTTCCTATGCTTCTCAAAACTACCTCTCCAGTCTCAGGACCAAAATCTAGTACCTTACTGAGAATCAATGACTGCTCAGCTCCAGTATCTCTCCAGATCCACACTGGAACTGGGGTTTCTCCCTCTTTCACAGACACGGTCCCTTCTGAAATAAATTTCTCACGACCCTCTTGTATTTTATCTACCTGGGGCTTTCTCATCGATTTGCTGATTGACTCAATACAGCCTGTAGGGACTGCTGCTTTCCCTTTTCCTGTCTCCTTCCTCGGAGCAAAGCACTTAGATGCAATATGACCCACCCTTCCACAATTAAAACAGGTCAAGTCAGGAACCCTCCTGCCAGCCTGCCTTTCTTCCTCGTTACTTTTACCACTAGCTCCCGGCTTAGTTTCTCCCTTAGCCAGCGGGCTTTCTCTATAGTCCCTACGGTCTTTCTGGTAACTCGTAGTTGAGGAAAACTTTGTCTTGTGGGTTAGGGCATATTCATCTGCAAACCTGGCAAATTCTGATATAGACTTATTCGGCTTCTCGTTCAAATACATCTGGATACCATCTGAAACACCACCTTTAAATTCCTCAATCAGAATTAACTCTCTGAAACGCCGAAAATCTTCTTCCACTCTTTCTGCCGCACACCAACGATCCAAGAGCACATCCTTCTCATAGGTAAACTCTGCATACGTCTGATTTTCCACATTTTCTTTAAATCTCTGAACTTCTGTCTATATGCATCAGGTACCAACTCGTAGGCCCAAAGGAAAGCCTGTTTTACTTCCTCATAATACTCATACTCCTCCATGGACAACGCCGCATATGCCCATTGTGCCTTCCCTTTTAACACACTTTGTAACAACGCCACCCACTGATCTCTGGGCCACTTCTGATTCACTGCCACCTTTTCAAAATGCAAGAAATAACTATCAACATCTGTCTCCTCAAACGGAGGTACTAACCTAAACTCCCTACTAACATTAAACCTCTCCTCTCGGTCTGGCCCTTGAGCTCTTCGCTCTTGCCTTAACTTCTCCATGTCCAGCTCATGCTGCCTCTGTTTCTCCTTCTCCTTTTCAGCTCTTTCCTTCTCCCTTTCCTCTGCTTCCAACTATTGTAACCTTCTTTCATGCTCCCTCTGCTTTTCAGCTCTTTCCTTCTCCCTTTCAGCTCTTTCCTTCTCCCTTTCAGCTCTTTCCTTCTCCTTTTCAGCTGCTTCCAGCTGTTTTAACCTAATTTCATGCTCCCTCTGCTTTTCAGCTCTTTCCTTCTCCCTTTTCACCTCTAACTCCTTTAGCTGGAGCTCATACTCCCTTTTCCTCTGTTCCACATCCAGCCTCAATTTTTCCAACTCTAACTGAGCCGTCCCAATAGCTGGTACCTTTTCAGGGATATTTTCCAATACCTCAACTGAAAACACATTCTTCTCAATATAATACTGAGTTATGGCCCTCCACATCTCCCACTTTTTCATTGACGACCTCACCTCTGCGAGATTTTGTCCTTTCGCAATATTTACCAAGTCCGTCTTTGTGGCATCCTCTAGCGCCTTCAAAGACGGGTTTTGTGTAAATTCATCTATGTCCATCTTTGCTGGTTTCCCGTCTGGTTACCCATGCAACCAGATCAAAGTCTGGACTTAAACCCAATTCACTGGCCCTCCAATTTGGTATCAAATCCCGGACGAGCCCCCAAGTTGTTACGAACCCCGTAACTGGGTGTCTTACCAGCAAAGATAGAAGTATCCATTGGAGACTGGTGATACTATTTTCAACAATATTTATTAGTAAAAATACACAAAAATAATATCAATGTAAATATACAGATAATATACATCATCAATACTAAACCTAAAAGTGCGGGTATAATAATAATCAATAAGAAATAAGCTCTATCGTTGTCTAGGGGATAATGAATTGTCAGATGGAAATATAAAGTTCAGTTCAGTTCATGCAGGCTGCGGTAGTTGTTGGTCGCTGTGTTGCAATTGTTGGAGAGAGAGAGAGAGAGAGAGAGAGAGAGAGAGAGAGAGAGAGAGAGAGAGAGAGAGAGAGAGAGAGAGAACAGTAACAGCTATTGACTTGCCAACTTTCCTTTACGATCTTGATCCGTCGATGCGTTGTTGTTGTGGCCATTCACGTATGACCCCTCCGTCCTTTAGCTAGACCGTTCTTCCGTGGTGGACTCGTCACCCAGGCAAGGGTGGACACACACACAAGCCCCCACCGGTCTCGTAGCGTTTCTCCTGGTGTGTCTGAGGGGTGTTCCCCAGACCTCACTTTTATCCCTACTCACGGGGTCTCAGGTGTCAATCAGGTTGAGATGATGCAACCCATCAAACTAGCCCACTCTGGTTACCCCCTGAGGGGTTTCAATGAATACAACAGTACCAAGTACACAAACCTTCTCCAAAAGACAATAGCAGTAATCAATGGTTCTGTTCTCTTTTGTTAGCTGGAGACATTCCACCTTAGCTGTGCCTCTCTCTCATTAATTTGTATGAGCTGTTATCAATAACAACTGTCTTGGCAGCTTTCCTGTGTCTCTCTCATCTCCCTTGATAACAGCATCGGAATAGTAGCGATTTGCGATTCTCCAAAAGGGGGGTCATTGGCGATTCTGTACCCTTCTGCCCATCAGAGTTGTTCATCATTTGTAACACCTGTAATACTGACACATCCGATTTTCCCTTCTCCTTCTCAAATTGTAGGTTAAAACATATCATATTATGGTCACTACCTCCTAATGGTTCCTTTACCTCGAGGTCCCTGATCAAATCCGGTTCATTGCACAACGCTAAATCTAGAATTGCCTTCTCCCTGGTAGGCTCCAATACAAGCTGTTCTAAGAATCCATCTCGGAGGCACTCCACAAACTCCCTTTCTTGGGGTCCAGTACCATTCTGATTCACCCAGTCTACCTGCATGTTGAAATCCCCCATGACAACTGTATCATTACCTTTGCGACATGCCAATTTTAACTCTTCATTTAACTTACACCCTACATCCAGACTGCTGTTTGGGGGCCTGTAGATAACTTCCATTAGGGTCTTTCTACCCTTAGAATTTCTCAGTTCTATCCATACTGCCTCTACATCCCCTGATTCTATGTCCCCCCTCGCAAGGGACTGAATATCATTCCTCACCAACAGAGTCAACCCACCCCCTCTGCCAGGCAGTCTGTCCTTTCGATAAGATGTATAACCTTGAACATTCATTTCCCAGGCCCTGCCCCAGGCATTTCCCAGCGGGTTGTCCCGTCTGATCTGAGGTCGTAGGCAGAAGAGAACGGAGCGCCAGCCGGGCGATGCCGGGGGGGGGGGGGGGGCAGGCGGGCGAGAAGGCGGACCATCACGCGCACGCAGGCCGACTGAAGGCGCTGGCTGGCCCCCCTTGCACAGGCGAAACCCGGGCTCGGCCGAATTCGCTTCCCGAGAGCACCGACGGATGCCGAAGCGG
This sequence comes from Hemitrygon akajei, assembly GCF_048418815.1. Lineage (NCBI taxonomy): Eukaryota > Metazoa > Chordata > Chondrichthyes > Myliobatiformes > Dasyatidae > Hemitrygon > Hemitrygon akajei. The sequence continues at coordinate 4,935,930 of NC_133143.1, forward strand.
GTGGGCAGAGCGAGCAGGCGGTGTGGGGTGAGCCCAGAGGCGGGAGAGGTGCAACCCACCAGGGACGCGAGGCCGACCCCTCCCGTGCGTGGCACGGGTGGAGATGTGGCCCTCTTCCCCTGTCGAGCTCGCTGGGAGCGGGGTTCGCCCGTCCCGTCGACCCTCTCTCGCTCGCTCTCGATCTCTCCTTCGCCTCTCACCTTCTCGACCGCCTCGCCGCTCGGTCCCGCGGCGACGGATCACAGAGGCTCAACGCTGGCCACAACCACACGGCAACGCCTCGTCGAGGCGGACGACAGTCCCGAGCAAGGCGGCGGTCAGAAGCGACGACAAACTCACGGCCCTCGCGGCGGAGGGGCGCGGTGCTACCGCGGTGATGGCCATGCAGTGGAAAGGCACCACCGCACCGCGTCCACACGTCTCTCCCATCCGCCCGGGCCGTGCTACTCCTCCTCGCCTAGCTCCGGTGGGCCCCGCCCTGCCCTTCTCGGCGCCCGGAGCGGCCGCCGACGCTGCATGCGCGCCTCCTCTCGGAGGAGGCCTAATATCACCAGCAGTTCGCCTCCTATTTCAGCCCTCCTCCCACAGCAACCTCCCGCAAAAACTCTTCCCCCCCCCCCGCAATGCCATTTGCCACCCCACCCCACCTCCCTGCAGCATGAATCCTCAATCCCCATTACCTAACTCTACCCCCGGGCCTGTGCCTTCCCACAACACCCCCAATTAGCTACTGCAAAATCCCCATATTACAGCACCCAGTCCCTATAAAAACCCTCAACCCCAAAACACTATCCATAAGCAATAACTCCACCATTTTAACTTAAACTCCCGAATTGGAGTTAATGAGGAAGAAGATCACAATAAAGGCAAGTCAGGGACCCAGATGATGACAAAGTGGCAGGGTGAAGTGATACTGCATCTCCAGTACGAGATCCACGAAGATGTTTTGCCCACTGCCCGCATACTCGCATTCTAACCAGAAGTGACACGGCTCTCATCATCCTGGTCCTCAAAAGCCAAAGTAAATCCAAGAAGCTAGGAAACCTAGCACGGACTACTGCGGTTAGGCCCAACCCCAACATAAACTAACCACAAGCTTCTGCCACTTTATACCCACAGAGTAGTGAACTAACAGGTCGAACACTAAAGTCACAATAAAACAATTTAATCCTAAAAGGAGGATTAGGATGAAATCTAACCTTAACTCTAACTAGGTATTAAAGGAATAGGAATGATAAATTAGGGGCTAAAGGAATGGAGAGGGCCAGGAAATAAAAAGGAGAAGCTAGATTAGCGGACAATTTACCTTCAAGAGTTTTAACAAACAAGGCAGGCCAGTATCCAAGCAACAGCCGGAGACTGCAGCGGAAAAGGATAAACAGGTTTGGTAGGACAATGCAGAGGTAGGTAGGGGGTGGGGTGGAACATTTTAAACGAAGACCATCTCGGTCTTTGCTGAATTCCCTTGAGGAAGCTGCAGAGGAGATGAAATTGGAGACTCTCCCAGTTGGGAAATACGCTTTGTTAAACGCAATTTGTTGGAGTCGAAATCACTGAACCCAAGATGCAGAGCAAGCAGTAAGAGCATTAATTAAGTGGACTTCATTTGTAGTTTGCTGATTATTGTCTTAATTTAACGATGTGGAGGCGTAATTGGAGGCAGAGTGTCAGACCAAACTACCGGAATCCTGGTATCCCCAGGGTTTCCTTTTCCACCACGGTTAGATTAATATATAAAATACTCCAGACTCTGCACACCTGAGAGTTCTGGAACAACAGATCAGACCACCGAAGGGGATCACCAGCCAGGCTGACCAAATTTATTAAGCTGGCGAACCCCTCTCAAGAAACACTTGGTAAAATGGCTGCGAATGCGGACGCTTGGGCTAAAGAAACGAGACAAATTTTAATTAGGCATTACCAAAGTAGCCTGCAAGAATTGGAACTAAAATTTATTGAATCGAATCTGACTGATCACTTACAAGAAGCAGTCACCAAAGCTGTAATCTGGAACAAACAAAATTACAAGGACAAATTTCAAATCAAATTGGGGGTCGTCCAGAAACATATTTTTGATCTGGTCTCAAGACCTGTGCCAGAACGGCAGGCCACTGCGGACCGAACCCATGATGGACCCCACACTTGTAATGAGGCCACAATGACCCTACTGAACGTAGAAACCGCATCCCAGGGGGAAGAGGGGAACAGACCCTCGACCTCCAGAGACAGCTTCGGGGTCAGCCGTGACCGGACCCGTGTCACACCCGAGCCCCAGAGAGAGACCACCCACGCTGCACCTCATCTGTCGGCACCAAGTAAAACGAGCCTGTGTCCAGTGATCGTGCCGCGGGACATTTTGAAACCAGCGGGCTCGGAGACCAACACGTGCATTAGAAGTTCTGGCACCGTCCACCAGAGGGCGCTAGAGCTTGTTAACCCTCTTGACGCCGATGCGACCCTACTGCCCCTGCCACAGAGACAGAGCAGATGTCGGGTGCGCCCCTCCCCACCCATGAGCCCCTCTGAGAAGGTGCAAACCAACCTAGGAGCACGGGAGCCCCAGCCCGCCACCCCACGGCTTCTCTGACCCAGGACTCTGAGGAGCCAGCAGCCTCAGCACCAGTGGGGATGGGCAGACAGACGGGGGGAGCCAGTACACAAGGACCGAGCAAGCCTTCCACCTCCAGGAACCACACAGCCTGAGAGGCGCAGGACAGGGACAGACAAGAGCACAGGTAAGCCCCATTTGCAACAGCCAGGAGGGTGAAATAACTAGGCATCCTAACTCTAAACAGAAAAATGTAACTTGGGAACTGAGGCCCCTTAAACCTATACTAATTATTGGTGACTCTAACATTTCCAGTATTAAAAGTTGCCCTAATAAGGATGTTCACAGTCTCTTCTGGGCAGCCCATGGAGTAAGATGCATGTTGGCATTACTCCTCCCTTTTACTATTTACTTGCCACTGCTACTTTTGTTTCAACTTTGAAGATTTATTACTTTTAGTGAAGGTTTTATGATTTAATTACAATGGCAGGAACCCAAACTGGAATTGAGTTAAGAGGCGGCAAAATTGTTTCTGAAACTGAACAAACAAAGGAGGCAGAGGAAGTCTCTACTTCTGAAAGAATGTTTTCTTTGATGTAAGATATTAACACCAAGAATGGTGGACACTAAGATTGATAAACTGAGCAATGCTAATGAAAAGCTTGAAAAAAACATCTCTGCTGTCCAGAAATCCTTGAGGAATCTGGAATTTCAATATTAGATGCTTAAAAAGGACACTAATAGAATCGGAAGACAACAGGAGACAATACATCAAGTGATTAAAGAACAAGAATTAAAGATTTCTACTATGGAAAGGAAAATTGTTGAGGTTTCTTTGGAATTATTAAGAATTAAGAAGAAAATGATTGATCTGGAAAGCAGAAGTCGTAAGATGAATTTATGCATACTGTGTTTGCCTGAAAATGTGGAAACCGGTGAGCCACTGAAGTTTATTTATGAATATGCTATACTCACTTTTTAGTGAGATACTCGAAGCTCCTCCATTGATAGATAGAGCTCACTGAATCCCCCGCCCAAAGCCTTCAGTGGAGATGAAACCTCGTCCAGTGATTCTATGCCTGTATTACTTTGCTACTAAAGAAGCAATTCTTCAAGATGCTAGGAAGCGGGGGAAGCTAATTTATAATGGAGTAGAGATTCGTATAGTTGAAGATTTTGCCCCTGAGGTTTACGCAGAAAGAATTAAATATCGGGAACTGATGGCTGAACTTTATAAGAAGAACTGTTGTCCCTCTTTGTGTTATCCAGCTTGTTTGATGTTTCCACCCAACTCTCACCCAAAACGGCTTGACTCACCAGAAGAGGCCTGGAAATTTATAAAGGAGTTTAAGTCTGTCTTGCAAGCAACTCCAACACTTAATCCTTAGCTGAGAGTCATTTGTAGCTGGCTTGTTGAAAGTTCAATCTGCATTCTATGTCTGCCCAGACATCATTTTGACTGTTTTATTTATTTTTCTTTAGGATTTGTACCACTTTAACACCAGTCATAACATATTTTTGGTTGGAGCTATCTTTTTTGAATATATGATCAATTTTTATTAAATGAATTTAAGATGGCCGCTGTTAACTATGTTCCAACCTCTGTTAGACATAATATCAAAATATTTGGAATTTGTTTTTGTTTTACATATTTGTTGTGTCTTTACTCAGTGGTGTTAGCATATAACTTTTTTTAAAAAAAGAAGATTCTGCCGATTAGAGACAAAGGGTTCAGGGTGCTTAGTTTAGCATGCTGACTGCCTATTGGATGGGTTTTTTTCGGGCTTTGGGGGAGAGGGGTGGGGCTGTTAGTTTAGGCTTTTTTGACTGGGCAGCCCTGAGAGGTTTTCCTGTCAATCATGTTGTTTTTTTATATCTTTGATCGAATCCATAATTTGTTCTTCCCTGTGGGTTTGATCTATGTTGGTGCACTAACTTATTTTATAGAACCCTAAATTAAAGCCTTATTATGAATGTTAATAAAACTAATATAATTGCTTGGAATCTGAATGGCTTGAACCAACCTATTAAGCATAGAAATATCTTTAATAAATTAAAAACACTCCAAGCTGATATCAATTTTGCACAAGAGACCTATATCCATAGGGAGAATGAAAACCATTTTTTTAAACTTTGGAGGGACTCTCAGTTTCATTCTTCATCAGTACCTAAAATTGGAGGGGTATCTATTTTTATTAATTTTAAAATCTCTGTTGTACATTTTAATACTGTCACTGATTAAATTGGAAGATACTTAATTGTTACTGGCTTGTTATGTGGTCAAAAGATGGCTTTGGTGTGTGTCGATATGCCTTACCTAATGTAGATAGCTCTGATGTTTTTAAAGAGGTTATTTTCTGCATTGCTGAATTTAAATGAATATAAGTTGATTATGGGCGGTGACTTCAACTGTTGTCTCAATCCTTCGATTGATAGGTCATTAACCAATCTGTGGGTCCCTAATAAGGCTGCATCCTGTATTAATTCCTTTTTACTAGAATATGGTTTGGTCAATATTTGGAGATTTCTCCATCCTAAAGATAAGGATTTTTCTTTTTTTCACATGTACATCATAAATATTCAAGAATTGATGGTTTTTTGTTGGATACGTGATTGGTGCCTTTCGTTGCTGACTGTGCGTATGATGCTATTGCGTTGTCAGATCATGCACCCACAAAATGAATACTGAAGTTCCCTGATAATATATGGAATGCATCTCAGTGGAGATTTAATGCTACACTGCTGCATGATTCAGCATTTGTAAGTTTTATTAAAGAGCAAATTTCTTTATTTTTTGAATTAAATTCAACTGACGGTATGTCAAATTTGGTTATTTGGGATGCAATGAAATCTTTTCTTAGGGGACAGATAATTTCATATTCAGCAGCTTTAAGAAGGAAAACTAAAGCGGAGCTTTTAGTGATTACTAACAGGATTAAAGAAATAGATAAAGTTTATTCAGCATCACCTACTGAAGATTTATATAAGGAAAGGGTGAAACTTCAAACACAGCATGATCTGCTTTTGACTTTTCCCATTGAGCAGCAACTTTTGAAATCTAAAAGTCAATTTTATATACATGGTGAAAAGTCAGGTAAATTGTTGGTCGCTCAACTTAAAGTAACTATGGCTAGAAGGCTGATATTGAAAATACGAAGAACTGATAGAACTGAAACATTGGATTGTCAGGAAATTAATAAGGTATTTTTGGATTTATACTCTAAGCTTTATAAATCTGATTTTCCAGACAACACTACTTTTATGAATAGATTCCTGCAAAGATTGAATATAGCCAAAATTTCTATTCAAGATATAAATACATAGATGCACCTATTAAATGAGAGGAAATAGCGAGGGCTATATCCTCTTTTCAACCAGGTAAAGCTCTGGGACCGGATGGATTTATGGTAGAATTTTTTAAGATGTTTACTGAAATATTTACACCTCATTTATCTCAAATTTTCACTGATTCTATATCTTCAGGGACCCTCATGAAAACTTTCTATTAGGCATCAATTTCATTAATTCCCAAAAAGAAAAAGACTTATCTGAATGCGCCTCTTATAGACCAATTTCCTTATTAAATGTGGATTCTAAAATTCTTTCTAAGATTTTGGGTAACAGGCTTGAAAATAGATTATTTCTAAGGATCAAACAGGATGTATTAAGAATAAATGTTCATATTTTAATATTTGGAGATTGTTAGACATTATTCATTCCTCTCCATCTAAAGAATTCAAATGTGCTATTTCCCTTAATGCAGAGAAAGCCTTTGTTAGAGTAGAATAGTCCTATTTATTTGAGGTTTAGAAAGATTTAATTTTGGTCCAGGTTTTATTTCCTGGATTAAGTTGATCTATCAAGCTCCTATGGTGGCAATTATAACTAGCAATCAAAAATCTCCTTATTTTAGGCTATACAGAGGTACCCATCAGGGTTGTCCTCTTAGTCCGCTGTTATTCAACCTGGCTTTGGAACCTCTTCCTATTGCTCTTCGGGACTCTAACAAGGTTCAAGGTATGAAGAAAGGAGATAAAGTACATAAGGTTTTGTTGTATGCAGATGACTTGTTAGTTTATATTTCAAATCCTAAGAAATCTATCCCTGCTATGTTATCTATATTTTCTGAATTTAGTAGTTTTTCTGGATATAAATTATATTTGCACAAAAGTGAGTTATTTCCTATTAATAACTACTTGGACCAATATGGTCAAATTCCTTTTAGCATTGCTAAAAATAAACTTTACTTTTCTTGATATTAAAATTACCAAAAATTTTAAGGACCTGTATAAATATAACTTTCTTCCATTAATTGAATACACTGAACAAGTACTTTCTAAATGATCTCCTATGACATTGTCATTAATTGGTCGAATTAATGCTGTTAAAATGATAGTATTACCGAAGTTCTTATATATATTCCAAGCAATCCCTTCTTTTGTTCCTAAACTGTTTTTTGATAGAATAGACCCTAAAATTCTATCTTACATTTGGAATAATAAAAATCCAAGATTGAGTAAACCTTTATTACAGAAATTTAAAAAGTATGGTGGTATGGCTTTGCCAAATTTTAGAATGTATTACTGAGTAATTAATATTTGATATATTTCTTTTTGGATTCATTTCTCAAACATACATGACTGTCCTTTATGGGTGGATTTGGAGGAAAAACTCAGTGAAGGGGTATTCTTTGACCTCTTTATTGCGAGCTCCTCTTCATTTTTTGCTTTCTAAGATTGGTAGTTGAGACCTTAATCCCATTATTAAACATACATTAAGTGTCAAGTTGGATTTCTTTTTCTTCTTTGAACATGTGCAGCTTCCCCACTTGAAAGAGATTGAATGCATCTACCCGAAGGTTTTTTAACCAGATTCCACTCAAAGACCAAACAACTTTTCCTCTTTTCCTCCTTTTATTTTTCGCAAGTGCAGCAGTTTGATACTTCCATCAACCATTAGTCATTAGCCATTAGTCATTAGTAATTAGTCATTAGTCATTAGTAACTAGTCATTAGGTGAAAAAACTGGCTGCCTCTCTGGACTTTGCAGATGGATTCGACCTGCACAGTCTCCGCTCCCTAATAGACTGTTATGTTTTCAAACCGGGCGACCCCTCAAAGGTACCCGAGCTCTTCTTAAACCTCGTGCCATTTCCCAGAAGCGCCTGTGCATGATGATCCCCATCACGAAGCTAGCACTAACTCAAACGCAGTGACAGCAGTGCTCTTTTCCGTGAAACAGTTTCTCAAGTTATTTAAAGTTCGACATCTTACCACAGATTCCAACGCTGCTCCCCGACTGCCGCTGTGATGCTGTGGGGTCCCCCCAATGTTCTGGGCAGAAGCAGCACTCAGGCAGTGGGTTCCATCTGGTCTATCAGTGGATTCTTGCTATTACTTTTAAATTTTATTTTCTTTTGCCTCTAGAAACTCTAGAAATACTTTCTAGAAACTCTAGTTTGACTTGATACCTCCCACTCGATCTTCCCATGGAAACACTGGGGAGATTGCCAGCTTCAAAGGCAAACTTGGTGGTCCCAGTTCGGTGTTCTTACAATATATTGCTGACTTGACTTTCCATCTGTTCCTCAGCAGGTAGTAAGAGTACCTGCCACCTGACATCCCCATGAAGGATGGTGGCTTGGATCCTGTCTTTTTTCCCATCAGAGACTGGATGTCTTGTTGTTACTTTCAGAGCTATTGTCACAGGAACACTGTAGCTTGGGATGATCCTGACGTTGACGTCCCTCACAATGCCTTTGCTGTCTGGATTAGTCTTGATGACTCTGCCAAGCTTGAAATGTCCTCTCAGTGCATTTTGGTTGCTTACCCAGTGACGTTCCTCTGTGCAGTATGCCACTTGCTCCTGACAAACAAATTAGAACCAGCGAGTTGGCTCCACACCTCCAGAACTTGGTCGCCTCTGACTGCATTGCTCAGAGTCTTTTGTAGGGGTTGGTGAAAAAGTCAAAGGTTTTGAAATCCCCGCTTTGAGATGCTCAACCGAGTAGAAGAGTGTTGGGTGTGACATACTGAATACAGTCTTCCCAGCTCTGTACCCTGGCATCAATTGGGGACTCATTGGTAAGGTTGGCTGCTATGTGAAGAGTTGGCTGGAACTCGCTGTGACTGAGCCCAGACTCCTCCCCAAGATCTGGAGCACTCTCTTCACAATGCATACAGCGGCTTCTGCAGCACCATTCCTGTGCGGAAAATCCAGCGGATGGATTTTCCACATCCACTCCATTCCATTTTTTTGCCACAGTCTCCTGCAGGGCTGCTTCGTTCAGGCCATCCAAGAATCTGTACAGCTCCTCCAAGACTGGTTTTGCTCCAATGAAATTGGTGCCTGGTGCTGACCAGATCTTTCTTGCATGTCTCCTGATTGCTGTGAACCTTTGATAGGCCATCAGAAATCCTTCGGTTGATAGGGTGTTTACCAACTCTGTGTGGATGGCTCTGCTGGCCATGCAGCAAAAGACCGCTCCCCAGACTTTCAGTGTTATTCTTTTCTTGACGTCATCTTTTACTTGGTAGGGTCTGAAGAGGTCCAACATTGTGAACTGGAACGGTGCAGCAGGTTCAGTTATTTCTGGCGGCAGGTCGCCCATTACTTGTTGATATTTCCTTGCTTCTGCCCTCCTGCAGAGCATGCAGCCATCGAGAACTTCTTGGGCATTTTTCCTTCCCCTTATGACCCATGCCTTTCTTCTCATCTTGAGCAAGGTTCTGGCCACTCCGTCATCACTCTCATTATGGTCCTCCTGAGTTAACAGTGTGGACACCCAGGCATCATAGGGCAAGATGGATACACCAACTTGATCTTCTTTGAGGCTATGCACTTGGCCACCGCAAATCAACTGCCCAGAGTCTTGGTCTTTGTAGACTGCAAGCCTGTCTGTAGTGATGCTTGGGGAGGTTGCGCCCTCTTACACTGCTAGAAAAATGTCTCTTAGAGCATCTTTTCGTTCTCTTACTGAGATGACTCCTGCCAAAGAAAACGCCTCCCACTTTGGACTGTCCATGGCTTGATTTTGTCCAATGAACTTTTTTGCTGCTCTCCAGACCCATGCAACTGTTTTGACTAGTCGAGTTAGAGCACTGAACCGCTTGATGTCCACAAGGCTTCGGAAGGCTGACGCTGCAGGCGGTCTCCGTTGTTCTGTTTTGACCTGGTACTGTTTTTGTGCTGGTTCTTGTTTCTTTGCCTTGGCCCTTGTCAAAGCAGCAACAAATGCCTTCTTTTGCAACTTATTGATGCTTTCCCTGGCAGTGGCTGCTAGTTCTTTGCCTGATTTCATCAGCCACTCATTCACTGGCAAACTCAAAAACTTTGACCCATTTTGCCACTCTTGAGTCTTCACCCAGGTCTTGAAGGCTGGCTCCTCTGGCGATTACATCAGCAATATTTTGTGGCCAGGAATCCACCATCAGTCCTGGATCCCTGTGCTGTTTTGAGTCTCTCCGATCCTATTTGCAAAGAATGTTTGACAGCCATAGCTTTCTCGCTGTACTGCACCAAGGACTGTTTGGCTATCAACAAAATGGTACCACCTCCCAACCTGGATTTGGCTATGCAGTTCAAAGTACTTTCTCAGGCGTGAGGCAAACACTGCTCCACACATCTCTGCTTTGACAGCATCACCTTTGTGATCCAAGGGAGTTAATTTGGCTTTAGACTCCATCAGCCTGACGATTGAACCCTGGTCCGAGTTCCACCTTAGGTACATTACTGTTCCATAGGCGTGCTCGCTTCCATCAGAGAACGTGATTGCCCAGGATTCCTCAGTGAAGCCTGGGGGAGTCAGTGCACTGGTGAACTTTACCTTGCCAAGTTGAATGTACTCCTCAAAGAGCTTAATTGCATCCTCCCTGAGGCCATCTGAGAGTGCTATGTCCCATGTGTCTTTGACTGGACAACTTTCACCCTTTTCCTCCTGGAACACCCTTTGTACCAGAATAGCTCTGTTCTGCTTAGCAGGAGTTACCTGGCCAACTGGGTCATACAGCCCTGATACTTGGCTAAGCAGTTCTCTGTGTGTCAGGGGATTTGGCATCTGGTCTCTGATTTGCTCTTGTAGAAGGTCTTGGCCAAGTCTCATTTTTTTCTTTCTCTTCGAGAAATTAATTGCAATCATGACATGGAGCTTGTCCTCTTCTACTATATAGCCCAGGCCAAGTGCCTTGTTGTCATCATCACGCATTTGGTTTGGCAAGACCATGGTTTCTGCTTTGGACTTCTCCAGCTTGTCATTGTACTCTTTCCTCCCACTTTGCCCAGAAAAGACCCAAGGCTTGAACTTGAAACCTCCAGCCTTCAGGATCTGCTCCACATTTGCTGTGATGGATCTCAGCTGGTCAAGGTTGTTGTGGGATGTGAGAATGTCATCAACGTAGCTGTCGTGTTGGAACACCTGGCGCTCCTCTTTGAGGTGGGTGAAAGGAGGGAGGTTAGCAGTTTTGTGCATTGCTAGCTGCGCAATGCACCCTGCTGGTTTATCTTCAATGTTCACTTGTGATTGCATATTCCCCCAGCTCCTCATCCTCGGAGTCTCGCCAGAGGAAACTATGCAGGTGCTCTTCTCAGTCTTCCAACCAAACTGAATTGTACATCTTTTTTATGTCACCCAGAGCAGCGTTTACTCCACCGCTGAATCTGAATAGGACAGATCGAATCTGGTTGAGGACATCTGGATCTTTCATTAGCAGGTCGTTCAAGCTGACGCCTCTGAACTTTTGGCTGCTGTTCCACATGAGTCTCACTGGGGTCGTGACAGAGTGCGGATTTGGAGCAATAAGGTAACTCACGTACCAGACTGGCCCGTTCCAGTTGATGACCATGTCTTTGGACAATTTCATTGCAGCCCTTTGATCGACCATGTCATGCACTTGAGCAGTGTAGGCAGCTTTCCACTTGGGTTCTTCAACTAATTGCTTTTCTGTCTTGAGAAACATAGCCTTGACTGTTCTTTTATTGTTTGGCAAGGAATCTGGATCTTCTAACCAAGGATATCTGGCATGCCAATGTGGTTCCTTGCTGTGGCGGTCACCTGTGACATAGGTGAGGCCTCTTCTTACAACTTCAAGTTCCCTCTCTTCAGCAAGAGTTATTCCTTTGCTGCCCGGCTGGCAGTTTCCGCAGCGGCAACCCCTGCATTTTGGCTTGCATGCTGCACCAATACTACCCCACTTCCACCACTCTAGGAAGTCCCGGTTGGTGGTTGAAGTACCTGACTCCTGGAGCTTGATGCCATCCTGTCTGTTTGGTGGAAGTTGCTCTGGGACTCTGCTGGTGAGCTCCTCGTACTTTACAGCGGCTGCTCTCATTGACCTTGCAAAATGTGTCTTGGACAAGTGGGCCGACACAGACAGCTCCTCAAAGAGATCAGGATGTGCTCCTTCGACCGCCTTCCCCAGTTGTCCGTCCCACAGCACGAGATCTCCAACAGCTCTGGTTCTCTGAGGCACTAGCTGACCTTCTCTATGGCTTATGAGTAAATTTATTTCTCTGGGTCTCACAAGTTCATCAAGCGGTATGTCTGGGAAGAATTTCTGCAGTAGCTTCGGTGTCACATACTTGTGGACATTTGCAATGCTGTCTAGTCCATAACAAACCAATTGGTGTGATTTGAGAGTGCTCTTGGGAGTGTTTTCTCTGATTTTTAGAAGGTACTGCTTTGTCTCCACCTGAACCTTCATCCTCCCCCAATTCCATGGACGATGAGTGTGATTTCCTCACGTCTGAGGTTCAGTCTGCTTATGGCCTTGTGGGTCATATAATTGGTGTCTGAAGTCAAGTCAATTAACGTCCTAATTTTTTGTCCAGCATTAGCTGTGACCTCAAGAAGCATCATAATCACTGGCAGCTCTTGCAATCCACTTTCCACCAGAAGGCCCGGTTTATCTTTCACAAAGCTGAAGGCTCTGGATGCAGTGTTTGAAAATACATCGCGACATTGTTTGGACAATTCTGGTGAAAGTTTGCTGAAGAACTCCTCTTGATCCTCTGTATATATCTTCCCACCTTTATCTTCCTCTGGACCAAATCTGCTCTTTTCCTGACCTGCTCTGCTTTTTCAGCATTGGGGCACAGATAGTACTGATGCTCAGGAATATGCTCATCCTTGCAGTCTTGGTTTTTACACAGACAAGTGGGTTTGCAGTATGAACTGTCATCATGAACCTTGAGACACCTCTTGCACGCCCCCAACTTCCTTACTGCAGCCTGTTTCTCTGGTAGCTTTAGCGCTCAAAATGGTTTGCAAAAGTAGAGCATCCTTTTGTGCTTTTCATCACTGCAGACTACACACCCTGCATGGTCGTCGCCTGATTTGGTAGACTTGGTTCTGGCCTGTCTTGGCTCAGCCCTGGTTTCTCTTCTACTTTGCTCTTCATCCCTCATTTGCTTGAGCTGCTGATATATGCTCTCTTGCCCTTTGAGGAATTCCAAGAGACTGTCAAACCAAGAGACTGTCTGGTTCCACAGCATTTCTCCTGTCAGCGACATAGACCAGCCATTCTTTTTCAGAGTTTCTGGAAGTTTACTTTCAATTGATCTTGTCACCAGCGGAATTTTGATAGCACCCATGTCTCCAAGGTCACTCAAGTCTTGAAGTGCTTTCTCCACAGTTTGAATTAATTCCACTATTTTCCATGGTTGATGATTTCTGACAGCTGGCATTTTCTGTAACTCTTCCACTATTTCAATAGCAATGCACGTTTGATTTCCATAGCAGTTTTCTAGAACACGGAAGATGTCATCTGCAGTGTTATAAGTAATGAAGCGAAGGTCTCTTCTGATTTTGTTGTCAAGACTGTCCAGTATTTGAACCTTTTTCACTTCTCTTGAACCGGTTGGCTCTCCCTGCATCTGGAGTGCTTCCCAGTCCTTTCTCCACCTGTGAAAATCATGTTTGCTGCCAGTAAACTTGGGAAGGGCAGTTAGTTTCAATCTGATGGCTGGCATGGGAAAATTGGAGGAAAAGCCCAACACTGTCGGTGCTAGCTTTTCAGCATCCTCCTTTCTCCTTGCGAGTTCCTTTAGGTGACTCTGAAGGTCCTTCTGATCCCCTGGTGGGATCCATCGTTTCCACCGACCATGCACCTCCTCCGCTGTCTTTACCAGTCCTTGCAGGTGGTTAAGCCTGAAGACATACGCCTCCTGGTGGCCATCAGGTTGTACAGCAGCGACGTTTTTACATTCATCCTCTGCTGCTTGTAGTGCTGTGAATAATTCAACATTTCCAAAGTTGGTCCAAAGAGTCTCCTGGATTAGGCTTCTGACCTCCTTTAGCTTCAACTCACACTCATTTGCCATCTTTGCCAGTTCGGCTTTTTGCTGTTCAGTTAACACGGCTACTTCCTCTGTGTTCAGCTCCGCCTCCAGTCCTGCAGTGAGTCCGGCCTCCACATCATCATTGGCTTCCTTGACTTTCTCGGCTTCCATTGTGAGTTTATTGAAACTGACTCTGATCTCCTCTTCAGACATGTCTTCATAGGTCCTGGCAATACTTACAAAAGCTGGATGAACTCAGCAGGTCGGGCAGCGTCCGTTGAAATGAGCAGTCAACGTTTCGGGTGGAGACCCTTCGTCAGAACTGAAGAGGGAGGGGGCAGGGGCCCTATAAAGAAGGTGGGGGGAGGGTGGAAAACCAATCAGAGGAAGGATCAAGGGGTGAGGGAGGGGAAGCAGGGAGGGGATAGGCAGGAGAGGTGAAGAAGGAATGTAAGGGGAAAGCACTATGGGTAAGAAAGAAGACAGAATCATGAGAGAAGTGATAGGCAGCTAGAAGAGGAGGCAGAGTGAAACTGGGATGGGGGAAGGGAGGAGGAGGGAATTATCGGAAGTTGGAGAATTATCGGAATTCCATGCCAAGGGGCTGGAGACTACCCAGATGGTATATGAGGTGTTGCTCCTCCAACCTGAGTTTAGCCTCATCATGGCAGTAGAGGAGACCATGTATGGACATATCCGAATGGGAATGTGAAGCAGAGTTGAAGTGGGTGGCAACTGGGAGATCCTGTCTGTTGTGGCAGACGGAGCAGAGGTGCTCGACGAAGCGGTCCCCCAATCTACGTCAGATCTCACCGATATAGAGGAGGCCGCACCGGGTGCAATAGATTACCCCAACAGACTCGCAGGTGAAGTGTTGCCTCTCCTGGAAGGACTGTTTGGGGCCCTGAATGGTGGTAAGAGAGGAGGTGTAGGGACAGGTGTAGCACTTACGCTTGTAGGGATAAGTATCAGGTGGGAGATCTGTGGGGAGGGACGTGTGGACCAGGCAGTGACGGAGGGAATGATCCCTGTGAAAAGCAAAGAGGGGTAGAGAGGGAAAGATGTGCTTAGTGGTGGGGTAATACTTTTGGCCAGATGATACTTTTGGCCAGATGAGAAAATAATCCTTTTGTTGTCGTTCGCTCTACCTTGAGTTGCTCAACTGTTTTCCAAATAGCTTCATCAGCCATGTTCGACTTCCTCTGCAGGCTGTTCACAGGTGAGAAGGTAAGTACAACTTTTTAATGAGGCTTTGATGTTGTTTTATCTTATCTTGATTTTCTTCCTTTTTCAGGATTCCAGGTTACTGCTCCTGCTGTTTCAGCTCAAAGCTCCCAGATTCCTGTTTCCTGGTCCTCCAGTTCCCCGGTCAAACAGTTTTTTCACTGTCAAGTTGGATTTCTTTTTCTTCTTTGAACATGTGCAGCTTCCCCACTTGAAAGAGATTGAATGCATCTACCCGAAGGTTTTTTAACCGGATTTCACTCAAAGACCAAACAACTTTTCCTCTTTTCCTCCTTTTATTTTTCACAAGTGCGGCAGTTTGATACTTCCATCAACCATTAGTCATTAGCCATTAGTAATTAGTTATTAGCCATTAGCCATTAGTCATTAGTAACTAGTCATTAGGTGAAAAAACTGGCTGCCTCTCCGGACTTTGTAGACGGATTCGACCTGCACAGTCTCCGCTCCCTAATAGACTGTTACGTTTTTAAACCGGCAACCTTTCAAAGGTTCCCGAGCTCTTCTTAAACCTCACGCCATTTCCCAGAAGCGCCTGCACATGATGAACCCCGTGACAAAGCTAGCACTAATCCAAACCCAGTGACAGCAGTGCTCTTTTCCATGAAACAGCCTCTCAAGTTATTTAAAGTTCAGCATCTTACCGCAGATTCCAACGCTGCTCCTGGACTGCCGCTGTGATGCTGTGGGGTCCCCCTGATGTTCCCGGCAGAAGCAGCACTCAGGCAATGTGTTCCATCTGGTCTATCAGTGGATTCTTGCTATGACTTTTAAATTTTATTTTCTTTTGCCTCTAAGCCCCAATACTTTCTAGAAACTCTAGTTTGACTTGACATTAAGAATTTGGTTTCAGTTTCGTAGATTCTTTGAGTTTAATAATTTTGTTGTTTCTAGTAAAATCCATCTTAATTATTTTTTTAAACCATCAATTTCTGATCAGACCTTTTTAATTTGGAAAACCAAAGGAATAACAACTTTTTTAGATTTATTTATGGGGGATTGTATAATGTCTTTCATTCAGTTAGTGGACAAATATGACTTAACTAATGCACACTTTTTTAGATATCTACAAATTAGGAATTTTCTACGTAGTTTACTTCCAAATTCTCCTTCGGCTTATTCACCCAATATAATAGATACTCTTTTTCAGGTTAAACCATTTCAAAAAGGACTGATAGCTATAATTAAAGCTGCATGGGAATTGAAATTTCCAGAGTCACTTTCAGATAATCAATGGGATAAAATTTTTCATTTGATAAGTACTTCATCTATTTGTGCCTGTCAAGTTAGTGCATCGGGCGCATACGTCAAAGGATAAATTAGCTCGTAACTTTTCAAATATTAATCCTATTTGCAATGGATGTAATATTGAGGTGGCTACTTCATTTTGTATCAAGATAGATAATTTTTGGAAAGGTGTCTTTAAAACTTTATCAAAAGTCTTGAATTTGGATCTACAACCGAATTTACTTACAGCACTTTTTGGGATCACTCCATTGAAAGCAGGATCTATTCCTGTTTCCGCTCAATGGATGATAGCTTTTACAACTTCATTGGCTATCAGAGCCATTTTGCTTAAATGGAAGGTGTCTAATCCACCTACTGCTTTTTATTGGCTTTCCTCCATTATGTCCTATCTAAGTTTAGAGAAAATAAGAAGTCAGACTTTTGATAAATCCTTTAAAGTTGAAGAAACTTGGTGACCTTTTATTCAATATTTTCATATGGTTTGATTTATTGCTCTTCCGGTTACTTTCTCGAAACACTGGATTTCACCAAAGAGTTTCTCTTTTTTCTTCTTTTCATGGAATGATAAAAGGAGAATCGAATATCTTATTTTTTATTATGTACTATTAGATTAATACTATGTATGATCTTGATAATGTTTATTTTACCTTTTATATGAATTGTTATCGATACAGATAATTCTCCTCTTGTTTATATATATGTACTTTTTTTTCAATTAATAAAAAGATTGATAAAAAAAGAAAGGATGTTCAATTGAACAGCTTTCTGGGAGCCAAATTCATCCATGCCACAGCTATCCTGGAAAAGTTAGAACCACAGCTAGAAACTAAGAAGGTTATCCTTTCCTTTGGAATAAACAACAAGTCACATAAACTAACAAAAGCAACTAAACAGCTTCAGCAACTACTAAGAATGCCCAGTACTAAATTTCCCCATGCCAGTATCTGGGTGCCAGAATTAAATTTAGCCACAGAGGCAGAATGAGAAGCCCTGGGCCAACTAAATGAGGTTATTAGAACTAAGAATTATATCCCTGCAATCCCAACGAGGCAGTTTAAGGTAGACACACACCATATCCATTGGACAGAGAACACAGCCCTGACCATAGTCAAGAGGTCTTTAAAATAGAGTGGAGGCAAAGCCGAGAGAGGCAGGATCCACGACTGGGAGAGACCATCGTGAACCTCTCCTGTACGTTCATCCCTACAGAAACTCAGCAAAAAGTTCTGAACAGGGGCCTCACTTTTGTGCCGACTGCAAAACTGTATAAGGAGCAGATTGAGAGGGAACACGAAGAAATCTGCAGATGCTGGAAATAAAATGAGCCACTCACACAAAATGCTGGTGGAACACAGCAGGCCAGGCAGCATCTATAGGAAGAAGTACAGTCGACGTTTCAGGCCGAGACCCTTCATCAGGACTAACTGAACGAAAAGATAGTAAGAGATTTGAAAGTGGGAGTGAGAGGGGGAGGGGGGAAATCCGATATGATAGGAGAAAACCGGAGGGGGTGGGGTGAAGCTAAGAGCTGGAAAGTTGATTGGTAAAAGGGATACAGAGCTGGAGAAGGGAAAGGATCTTGGGACGGGAGGCCTAGGGGGAAAGAAAGGGGGAGGGGAGCACCAGAAGGAAATGGAGAACAGGCAAAGAGTGATGGGCAGAGAGAAAAAAAAGGAGGGGGAAATAAATAAACAAACAAACAAACAAATAAATAAGGGATGGGGTAAGAAGGGGAGGAGGGGCATTAATGGAAGTTAGAGAAGTCAATGTTCATGCCATCAGGTTGGAGGCTACCCAGACGGAATATAAGGTTTTGTTCCTCCAGCCTGAGTGTGGCTTCATCTTGACAGTAGAGGAGGCCATGGATAGACATATCAGAATGGGAATGGGACGTGGAATTAAAATGTGTGGCCACTGGGAGATCCTGCTTTTTCTGGTGGACCCAGCGTAGGTGTTCAGCGAAACGGTCTCCCAGTCTGCATCAGGTCTCGCCAATATATAAAAGGCCACACCAGGAGCACCGGACACAGTACACCACACCAGCCGACTCACAGGTGAAGTGTCGCCTCACCTGGAAGGACTGCCTGGGGCCCTGAATGGTGGTGAGGGAGGAAGTGTAAGGGCAGGTGTAGCACTTGTTCCGCTTACAAGGATAAGTGCCAGGAGGGAAATCGGTGGGAAGGGATGGGGGGAAACGAATGGACAAGGGAGTCATGTAGGGAGCGATCCCTGCGGAAAGCAGAAAGAGGAGGGAAGGGAAAGATGTGCTTGGTGGTGGGTTATGGAGAATTATACGTTGGACCCGGAGGCTGGTGGGGTGGTAGGTGAGGACAAGGGGAACCCTATCCTGAGTGGGGTGGTGGGCGGATGGGGTGAGGGCAGATGTGCAGGAAATGAGAGCGATGCGTTTGAGAGCAGAGTTGATGGTGGAAGAAGGGAAGCCCCTTTGTTTGAAAAAGGAAGACATCTCCTTCGTCCTGGAATGAAAAGCCTCATCCTGAGAGCAGACACGGCAGAGACGGAGGAATTGTGAGAAGGGGATAGCATTTTTGCAAGAGACAGGGTTGGAAGAGGAATAGTCCAGGTAGCTGTGAGAGTCTGTAGGCTTATAGTAGATATCAGTAGATAAGCCGTCTCCAGAGATGGAGACAGAGAGATCAAGAGAGGGGAGGGAGGTGTCGGAAATGGACCAGGTAAATTGAGGGCAGTGTGAAAGTTGGAGGCAAAGTTAATGAAGTCAACTAGCTCAGTATGCATGCAGGAGGCAGCGCCAATGCAGTTGTCGATGTATGCTTCCACCAGTCCTTCTCTGAAACCTAATACCATGGTCCAAGGAGACACAAACCCCCACAAAATTGAAGCATACCCCATATAACCAAACTGGTAGAGACTCCAGTTTCGCCTCCTCTGCAGCTTCCTCAAGGGAATTCAGCAAAGACCGAGATGGTCTTCGTTTAAAATGTTCCACCCCACCCCCTACCTACCTCTGCATTGTCCTACCAAACCTGTTTATCCTTTTCCGCTGCAGTCTCCGGCTGTTGCTTGGATACTGGCCTGCCTTGTTTGTAAAACTCTTGAAGGTAAATTGTCCGCTAATCTAGCTTCTCCTTTATATTTCCTGGCCCTCTCCATTCCTTTAGCCCCTAATTTATCATTCCTATTCCTTTAATACCTAGTTAGAGTTAAGGTTAGATTTCATCCTAATCCTCCTTTTAGGATTAAATTGTTTTATTGTGACTTTAGTGTTCGACCTGTTAGTTCACTACTCTGTGGGTATAAAGAGGCAGAAGCTTGTGGTTAGTTTATGTTGGGGTTGGGCCTAACCGCAGTAGTCCGTGCTAGGTTTCATCTGGGTCCCTGACTTGCCTTTATTGTGATCTTCTTCCTCGTTAACTTCAATTCTGGAGTTTAAGTTAAAATGGTGGAGTTATTGCTTATGGATAGTGTTTTGGGGTTGAGGGTTTTTATAGGGACTGGGTGCTGTAATATGGGGATTTTGCAGTAGCTAATTGGGGGTGTTGTGGGAAGGCACAGGCCCGGGGGTAGAGTTAGGTAATGGGGATTGAGGATTCATGCTGCAGGGAGGTGGG
Source organism: Hemitrygon akajei (assembly GCF_048418815.1). Taxonomy (NCBI): domain Eukaryota; kingdom Metazoa; phylum Chordata; class Chondrichthyes; order Myliobatiformes; family Dasyatidae; genus Hemitrygon; species Hemitrygon akajei. The sequence continues at coordinate 4,955,832 of NC_133143.1, forward strand.
GTGGGGTGGCAAATGGCATTGCGGGGGGGGGGGGGAAGAGTTTATGCGGGAGGTTGCTGTGGGAGGAGGGCTGAAATAGGAGGCGAACTGCTGGTGATATTAGGCCTCCTCCGAGAGGAGGCGCGCGTGCAGCGTCGGCGGCCGCTCCGGGCGCCGAGAAGGGCAGGGCGGGGCCCACCGGAGCTAGGCGAGGAGGAGTAGCACGGCCCGGGCGGATGGGAGAGACGTGTGGACGCGGTGCGGTGGTGCCTTTCCACTGCACGGCCGTCACCGCGGTAGCGCCGCGCCCCTCCGCCGTGAGGGCCGTGAGTTTGTCGTCGCTTCTGACCGCCGCCTTGCTCGGGACTGTCGTCCGCCTCGACGAGGCGTTGCCGTGTGGTTGTGGCCAGCGTTGAGCCTCTGTGATCCGTCGCTGCGGGACCGAGCGGCGAGGCGGTCGAGAAGGTGAGAGGCGAAGGAGAGATCGAGAGCGAGCGCGTGAGGGTCGACGGGACGGGCGAACCCCGCTCCCAGCGAGCTCGACAGGGGAAGAGGGCCACATCTCCACCCGTGCCACGCACGGGAGGGGTCGGCCTCGCGTCCCTGGTGGGTTGCACCTCTCCCGCCTCTGGGCTCACCCCACACCGCCTGCTCGCTCTGCCCACCCGCTTCGGCGTCTGTCGGTGCTCTCGGGAAGCGAATTCGGCCGAGCCCGGGTTTCACCCGTGCACCGCGGGGTGCAAGGGTGGGGGGCCGGCCAGCGCCTTCAGTCGGCCTGCGTGCGCGTGATGGTCCGCCTTCTCGCCCGCCTGCCCCCCCTCCCCCCCCCCCCCCCCGGCATCGCCCGGCTGGCGCTCCGTTCTCTTCTGCCTACGACCTCAGATCAGACGGGACAACCCGCTGGGAAATGTCTGGGGCAGGGCCTGGGAAATGAATGTTCAAGGTTATACATCTTATCGAAAGGACAGACTGCCTGGCAGAGGGGGTGGGTTGACTCTGTTGGTGAAGAATGATATTCAGTCCCTTGCGAGGGGGGACATAGAATCTGGGGATGTAGAGGCAGTATGGATAGAACTGAGAAATTCTAAGGGTAGAAAGACCCTAATGGGAGTTATCTACAGGCCCCCAAACAGCAGTCTGGATGTAGGGTGTAAGTTAAATGAAGAGTTAAAATTGGCATGTCGCAAAGGTAATGATACAGTTGTCATGGGGGATTTCAACATGCAGGTAGACTGGGAGAATCAGAATGGTACTGGACCCCAAGAAAGGGAGTTTGTGGAGTGCCTCCGAGATGGATTCTTAGAACAGCTTGTACTGGAGCCTACCAGGGAGAAGGCAATTCTAGATTTAGCGTTGTGCAATGAACCGGATTTGATCAGGGACCTCGAGGTAAAGGAACCATTAGGAGGTAGTGACCATAATATGATATGTTTTAACCTACAATTTGAGAAGGAGAAGGGAAAATCGGATGTGTCAGTATTACAGTTGAACAAAAGGAACTATGGAGCTATGAGGGGGGAGCTGGCCAAAGTTCAATGGAACAATACCCTAGCAGGGAAGACAGTGGACCAACAATGGCAGGTATTTCTGGGAATAATGCAGAAGGTGCAGGATCGGTTCATTCCAAAAAGGAAGAAAGATCATAAGGGGAGTAAGGGGCAGCCGTGGCTGACGAGGGAAGTAAAGGGCAGTATAAAAATAAAAGAGAAGAAGTATAACATAGCAAAGATGAGCGGGAAACCGGAGGACTGGGAAGCTTTTAAAGAGCAACAGAAGATGATAAAAAAGGCAATACGCCAAGAAAAAATGAGGTACGAAGGTAAACTAGCCAAAAATATACAGCAGGATAGTAAAAGCTTCTTTAGGTATGTGAATAGCAAAGAAAATAGTTAAGACCAAAATTGGGCCATTGAAGACAGAAACGGGTGAATTTGTTATGGGGAACAAGGAAATGGCGGATGAGTTGAACAGGTACTTTGTATCTGTCTTCACTAGGGAAGACACAAACAGTCTCCCAGATGTAATAGTGGCCAAAGGAACTAGGGTAATGGATGAACTGAAGGAAATTTATATTAGGCAAGAAACAGTGTTGGATAGACTGTTGAGTCTGAAGGCTGATAAATCCCTGGGACCTGATGGTCTGCATCCCAGGGTACTTAAAGAGGTGGCTCTAGAAATCGTGGACACATTGGTAATCATTTTCCAATGTTCTATAGATTCAGAAACAGTTCCTGCTGATTGGAGGGTGGCAAATGTTGTCCCACTTTTCAAGAAAGGAGGGAGAGAGAAAACAGGGAATTATAGACCGGTTAGCCTGACGTCAGTGGTGGGAAAGATACTGGAGTCAATTATAAAAGAGGAAATTACGACACATTTGGATAGCAGTAGAAGGATCAGTCTGAGTCAGCATGGATTTATGAAGGGAAAATCATGCTTGTCTAATCTTCTGGAGTTTTTTGAGGATGTAACTATGAAAATGGACAAGGGAGAGCCAGTGGATGTAGTGTACCTGGACTTCCAGAAAGCTTTTGATGAAGTCCCACATAGATTAGTGGGCAAAATTAGGGCACATGGTATTGGGGGCAGAGTACTGACATGGATTGAAAATTGGCTGGCTGACAGGAAACAAAGAGTAGCGATTAACGGGTCCCTTTCGGAATGGCAGGCTGTGACCAGTGGGGTACCGCAAGGTTTGGTGCTGGGACCGCAGCTGTTTACAATATACATTAATGATTTAGATGAAGGGATTAAAAGTAACATTAGCAAATTTGCAGATGACACAAAGCTGGGTGGCAGTGTGAAATGTCAGGAGGATGTTATAAGAATGCAGGGTGACTTGGACAGGTTGGGTGAGTGGGCAAATGTATGGCAGATGCAGTTTAATGTGGATAAATGTGAGGTTATCCACTTTGGTTGCAAGAACAGGAAGGCAGATTACTATCTAAATGGAGTCAAGTTAGGAAAAGGGGAAGTACAATGAGATCTAGGTGTTCTTGTACATCAGTCAATGAAAGTAAGCATGCAGGTACAGCAGGCAGTGAAGAAAGCTAATGGCATGTTGGCCTTCATAACAAGGGGAGTTGAGTATAGGAGCAAAGAGTTCCTTCTGCAGCTGTACAGGGCCCTGGTGAGACCCCACCTGGAGTACTGTGTGCAGTTTTGGTCTCCAAATTTGAGGAAGGACATTCTTGCTATTGAGGGAGTGCAGCGTAGGTTCACAAGGTTAATTCCTGGAATGGCGGGACTGTCAGATGTTGAAAGATTGGAGCGACTGAGCTTGTATACACTGGAATTTAGAAGGATGAGAGGGGATCTGATTGAAACATATAAGATTATTAAGGGATTGGACACACTGGAGGCAGGAAGCATGTTCCCTCTGATGGGTGAGTCCAGAACTAGAGGCCACAGTTTAAGAATAAGGGATAGGCCATTTAGAACAGAGATGCGGAAAAACTTTTTCACCCAGAGAGTGGTGGATATGTGGAATGCTCAGCCCCAGAAGGCAATGGAGGCCAAGTCTCTGGATGCATTCAAGAGAGAGTTAGATAGAGCTCTTATAGATAGCGGGGTCAAGGGATATGGGGAGAGGGCAGGAACAGGGTACTGATTGTGTATGATCAGCCATGATCACAGTGAATGGCGGTGCTAGCTAGAAAGGCCGAATGGCCTACTCCTGCACCTACTGTCTATTGTCTATTGAATTTAAGCATATTACTAAGCGGAGGAAAAGAAACTAACGAGGATTCCCTCAGTAACTGCGAGTGAAGAGGGAAGAGCCCAGCGCCGAATCCCCAGCTGCCTGGCGGTCGCG